>NW_011332983.1:257960-303183 GCF_000735185.1 Notothenia coriiceps
AGAGACAGAGAGAGAGAGAGAGAGGGGTGTGGCTTGTGCATGTGTATTTGTGGATGGTAGAGCGACAGTGAGGGAACGTGACACATGTGTTTGTTTCTGGAAGTGAAACGAGGAAGCAGAAAAACAGAGGTCTGTGATGTATTTTGTGAAACAGAAGAACAGCTAAATAAATGCAACGGCCTCCCAAGAAGAGCTCGCCTCTCTCCAGTCATTTAAGCTAAAGTGGGTTATTGAACCTGAAGCTTGTTGCTTCTGCCCTCCTCGACTACGGTCTGGGAGCCGACAGGAAAGTGCAACACACAGATGGCCAGTCCGCCCCTTTGTAGCATATTATTTCGATGAGAGATGAGCAGATCGCCACTGGGCTTTCAACTAAATACACAGCCAGGCACAGCCACGCAAAAACTGCGTCATTTGTACAGCTCCTTTTGGGTACTGCAATTAGTGAAGTGCTTTCCTCCGTGGTGAAACGATCAGCACTGCACCACGGAGGAAAGCGGCAGAAAGTCACCTGGAGTTAAAGAGAGCGGGGCTGCGTTGCGTGCATGGCTTCCTTCTGCAGGTAACGGGGAGACGCGCTCTGGCGGCGTTCTCGTTCAGGATCCGAAAATACAATTTAAATATTTTGCACTTATTCCACTTATTCCTAGTGTGCCACTGGTTACGGTGCCAATGCTGACACGCGTGCCAGAGGTTGCCGACCCCTGGTTTAAACAATTGCATATGTACCACTGGAATACACAGTAAAGATGTACTAACAGTAAACAACACAACTATGCCTTAATGCCAACAAATACATACATGATGGAATAATGCAATATACAAGTATACCTTGAGGAACTTCTGCGTTTGGGAACACCGCTGCCAAATGCTTGTGTTGCAGTCCTTTTCCCATCTTTGACTCCAAGTGACTCTTCGTCCTCCGACCGACTCTGAGCACCAGCTACACCAACTACAGGGTCGCCGGCCTGCATCTGTTCAGCCACAACATGAAACACATCAGCAAATAATCCAGACTCAGCTCAGAGGAACATACTTTCAACACGGCAAGATGTTCTATGGCCAGAGGTGGAAGAAGCACTCAGATCTTGTACGTAGAAATACCAGAGAGTAGGAGTAAAAATCCTGCAATCAATATTGCAATGTTACTCAAGTAAAAGTACAAAAGTATTAGCATCAAATTATACTACTTAAACTACCACATTTCAAAGTAACCATTATGTAGATTGGTCCATTTCAGAATAATATATTATATGTTTGATTATAATTATTGATTTAAAGTGTTATTCGAAGCTGGTTAAGGAGCAGCTAGTTTTAATAACTTGTTGATGCTGCAGAGTAGCTTGTGGATTTACTCCAGTTGTAACATAAGTCTTATAGTTAAGTGTTGATTATATTTCACCTCATTAATCCAAATCTGCAAAGTTAAAAAAAATATCACATACATGTACTGGAGAAAAAGTACATGATTGATATCTGAATAGTAATTGGGTAGATTGAAAAACTCAAGTAAAGTACACGTCCCTCAAAATGTTACATATATATATATATGAAACACAGTGAAATGTTTATAAGTGGTGAGATATAGACAGTGGTGTAAAGTAACTAAGTACATAAGTCCAGTGTCCATGGACCATTAACTCCCTCCAGGTTGCATACAAACCTTCAAATCAGTACTGAGATTTACTCAAGCACTGTACTTAAATACATTTTTGAGGGACTTTACTTGAGTATTTCCATTTGTTGCTACTTCTACCCTACTATATTTCAGAGGTAAATAATGTACTTTTACTCCACTACATTTATTAAGTAACTTAGTTACTTTGCAGATTTTGTTAAATGAATCTACCCTGCAGTATACAAAGTAATTCAACTTTGCTAGCTTTGATAAACACAAAAATGTACCAATAATTATAATCAAAACATTGTAGCTATTCTGAAATGGGCAAATCTGCATGATAAGTACTTTTACTTTTGGTAATTAAAATATATTTTGATGGGAGTAATGTAGTAGTTTCACTTGAGTAACAATTTGATTGTATAACTTTGACTTGTAACAGAGTATTCCATACAATCCGAGTACTTTTCTCTGGTAGCTTTAATTATTTTAACAACACTGTGATATTATATTTTGTACTTTAGCTCAAAAGGAAACATACAGTCAAAGTTATAACCTGACAGACGGATTAAGGCCCAGCATGAAACTGATTATCCTCAACATTACTTAACAACTCTGAGATTGTAGATCCTGTGTTTATGTTTATGGTAGTCAGGGGAAAGGACTTGCTAATCAGATTAGCAATGCCTTTGTTTACATACGTTAGCTACCGTGCATCGCTTTCTGCCTTCAATGTGTAATTTTTAGTGAGAATTTAAGAACTGTGGCAAGATGGAGAACTTGTCCAGACAATATTGCACTGCATCCTGTTCGGTTAGATAACCTAATTTGTTCAAATATAAAGCTCGTTAACATTCGCTAACTAGCATTAGCTTAGCAAACACACCGTTCTGACGAGAGCTAGCGTTAGTTGCGTAGCCAGAGCTAACACAACTAGCTTCACTGTCTGGGGACTCACCTTTCCCCGTTGTATTCCTTCGTTCTGGTATTTGAACCGTTAGCTGGAGTCTGTATGGTCTATGTATGCCTTTTACAAACACATCAGTAGCTAGCTACATGGCTAACTGGCTACATGAATTTGACGTTTTCCTGTTAGCATTAGCTGCTCTGCTAGTCTGTTTTCTTCCTGTGAGGTTGTAGCACCTTGACGGCGCATTACTGCCTCCTTCTGGACTGGAGAGTGAGTCTGAATCAAACTTTAAAGCAGTTTTCTGACTTGATATTTTACATCTATTTACATAATCTACACAAATCCATAACCAACTATTTATAATCAAGGTTGATGAGTCTTGTTTGCATTTTGGGCCAATGTCTTGGTACTAAAATGCTATTAAATTACACATTTAAAAGCTTTATTCTTGTTCAAATATTTACACGTTCCCCCTGTTTGTTTATTTAATTTAAAAGAGTAGCATACACTTTATAATTATGATGAATTATTTAGGCATATTTGTGATTCATGATATTAGGCTACACATAGGCTACATAAAATTTACTTGATTACTAATGGCCCAAGTTAAAACATTTGTAACTTTGAACCCCACTCTTACTTTATAAAGTGCTTTAAATGTAACCATATGTGTAAATACCAATACAAAATGTGTTTATTAACATTTATTTTTCATTCCTTGTCTTTATATGCAATGGGGAGTTGTAAAATCATATATTCTTTTGTTTAATATCAAGTCTTGGGCTTGTCCTACTTTCTCATAATCAAATAACCCCCACCAGAATCATAGAAAAATTGTAGCAAGACAGGAAATGTTTTAATGTAGGCTTTAGTTTAGGGTTATACTTTTTTCCTTTTCCCACCAGGAATCGCAAACTTTTATGTTTTTGTATGATGCCCCATCAGGTTTACCCAGAGTAGAGTTACAAAATCAGCATTTCTCTCTGAACTCTAGTGTTTTTACTCCTGAACCCACGCCCCACAGTTGTATTTAAACATTTACTAAGTGTAGAATACATATTTAAACAGATAAAGATTGTAGATTCCAGAGCTGACTTTATTTTTACTTTGAGGTGGATCTTTATTTTTAGATCAGAGGTTTTTAAAGTCTTAGGCTAGAAAACTTGGCTAAACGTGCCCTTTCACCTAATTGGTTGGTTTCACTCAATTCCTAGTTTGGGTTAGGATCATGATTTTATAATTTAATCCCACAGACACTCAACAATTAGATCTCTCCTAAGGCATTTTTAGTTATTCTTACTTTGGGAAAAACTATAAAATTCCAAAACATTCTGCATTTCTGAACCATCTCTCTAATTCAGACACATATAGACTAGGCACATTTTCATTCACCGAGGCTCCGCTGTAAAAATTTGCAGCCCCCGGGGGAGGCCTGCCTTAACCTTTGAAAACCTCTTTTAAATTGAACATCATTGTTTTTCACTCCATTGACAGTGGGGCTATATAGTCCAAATGTTTGAACCCCAGCTGCTGCACCACAGCTGTTACTACACACTCCACATGGTGACAGAGGAACTTTGATACCCTGAGACAAACTGAGAGAGATAAAAGCAAATGCTGAACCAAGGGAGGGATTTTGAAAACAAGTGTGCATTACATTAACACAAAAGAACAATGTATTATTGACCTAAAATGGACCCCCCAACAAATCAACAAACAAGCAAAGTCCAACCTGACATTTTTTAATGATATTTACAGTACCAGTTCTAAAATGTGTTAAATTAGAATAAATACAGAATTCAGTTACTGAAACGTATTACATTTACAAAATGGTGGCGTAACACTCAAACTAGTAGGTTTATAAACAATGTAAGACAGATAAAGTAGCATTGTGCTGCACTCTTAAATTGTTGCATATGTTAAAGACAGTACAGACAATGCCTGAGTGCAAAGAGGCCTCTTTTAGGGATTTTAAACAGCATAATATATTTCTACACGGGAATCATTTCAATAGCTGCCGTTTTTATAAAAACATTTTTTTAAAAGGAACCCGTCACTAAAAGTTAACCATAATCACCTTATGAAGAACACTTTGATTAATACATCATGTCAACTCAACATTCCTACAACAGCTAAATGCAAGCTGAAGAGTGTTCATGTGTCTGTGTCTCTAGAAATATTTGAAATATATACAACATACTGTGTATCTCGGACTTACTTACAGAAACGCTCTTTGTATTAAATATTTGCATGACCAGGGCACATACGTTAAGAGTGCAGAACATCAGAGGTAAACTCAGATTTATGAAGGGGTTACATTAAAATAAAAAATCAGTGTCAAATACAGAAATGGTGCAAATTCAACGGCCTGGCTCACTTAAGGATAAAGTTTGCATTTTGGGTTTTGAAAATGAAGGAGATCACTGGATGACTCTTGGCTTAGGTGCAAATAAGAGCTTGATGGTGATTTACTTCTAAAAAAAACATCACCCCACAGTATTACATTTGGAGTTATACCAGTGGAAATCCTCAGTGATGAACTGTCACTGCTCATCATTCGTTCATCTGCCCTCCTTTACCAGCAGCCTCGACACACTAGGTAACAGATATGGAGGGCTTTGGCCTTTTCAGTGACAAAGGTCGGAGGTCCGCCCTTACTGCGTGCAACAGTCTCACGTTTCCTGCGATAACTCCACCTGTTATCACTCTCTAGGGCGAGAGAGTAACGTTCTCGTTCGTGCAACAGACCAGTTCAGGAGAGTGGGTCATCGTTCAATAAACTGGAGGCTAATGACACTTTCAGGAACCAGAAGCGTTCTGGTCTTGGGTTTGACGGAAATCCCTTCTGGGTCGGGCTTCACATCAAACTCTAAGAGGATCTAGTGTGAACAGAGAAAAGAAATTAAACCGAAGGAAAAAAATCAAGTGCCCATCATGTGCAAAGTGTTGGGTCGTGACTCTTAACTAAAATCTCTAGATTAAGTAATCAAATTAATTCATTAGGAACTGGATTTGCATTAGTCTCAAATCCCTTTCTTTGAGTTCCCTATATTTTCTAAGAAAAATGCAGGAATAGGATTTGAGGATTAATTGATTCAAATAATCTGTGTACTTGCTGCATTTAACAGAAAGTATTACAGTGTTTGGGACAAATATATGTAAATGTTGTATAAATGTTTTTTCTTTACATATTTGGAACGGATTAAATGGATTTGCATTTACACACTTTTACATCACAGTAATTCACTCTCTGGTCGTCGTCATCATCATATCATAAACTACCTATCAAAGACTCAAAAACAAAAGGTTAACTCCTGACAACTCACCCTCGAAAGAGCGAGGTAGAGCTCCAGTTCGGCGATGCGACGCCCTATGCAGCTGCGCTTTCCCACCCCAAAGGGTATGGAGGCATACGGGTGGAACGTCTGGTCCTTCTTCAACCAGCGATGGGGCTGAAATTCATCTGGATTCGGAAACACGGCTGGATCTCGTGATGTCGCGAAGTGGCAAAGGGTAATCAGAGTCTGGAAGAAAACATTGTACTGTCAGAGATTTACAACATTCACACTGTTTTTAAGAGAGAAGGCATTTTTGGACATGGGAACATGTACCTTTACTATCAGAGATAGAATATTTTTAAAATAAGATTCACCCTTAAGCCAAACTCTGTGAAGTAAAACATTATTAGCTAGCTATCTTTTTGATATTTACAACTTCACTTGTATAAAAGGTATAACCAAGTTGAAATGGATTTAGAAGTAATCAGTTGCCTCGAAAACTATAAAGGAAACATTTCAATAAATTAAAAACCAAACCCTTTAAATTTACATTTAGCACAGTAAAAATGTCTCCCTTACAGTGTGAACATCTGACATTAGACAGATTTCCATCCAGACAGTTAACAGAGTTTCAAAGATATTATAGTGTCCTTATTCCCTCAACTCACTCACATTTTTAGGGATGAGGTAGCCTCCAACCTCGATGTCTCTCTCTGTAGTGACTCTTGCATTGGCAGGAATTACCGGGTACAACCTGGAAAACAAAGTTCAATAATGTAAGCAAAATGAAAGTTGAGGGTCGAAAACGAGATGTTTTCAGGAAATGAAGTGAAATCTTTTGAGTTCTACCTAAGCACTTCTTTGACGGTGGCCTTCAGGAGAGGCATGCGGGCCACGTCCGCTGCCTCCGGTATGCTTCGTCCCTGCAGCACGCTCAACACCTCGTCCCGCAGCATTGCCTGCACCTCAGGGTGACGGGACAGCTCGTACAGCGACCAGGACATGGTGCTGGAGATCTGAAAGAACGGGCGGGGTGTAAAAAGGTTCATAAATCAGGAAGATATGATGGCAGAGTACAGCGGACAGACAGAGAGAGTGATTGTTCTTACTGTGTCGACTCCTGCAAGAAGCAGCTCTGTGACGTTGCTGTAGACAGTCTTCATTGGCATCCCGGCCCGCGACAGGAAGTAGGTCAGATAGCGGCCCTCCACCTCCTCTCCACGGGCAACCTTTTCTGCTTCAGCCGTCATACGTTGGTCAATGTGGCCTTTAGCTAGAGACACAGAGAATACATTATTTCTGGTGAGATCTTCAGAGTGATATCATTATTACCAAATAAGTATCAAAAACCAGTATGGCCTTTCTGAAGATCTTAGTTGTGTTCATATTCTTACATTTCTGATAGTATTTTGAGTATTTTTCCTTTAGGTTTACTCTTCACATTTCATATTTGTCAATGCACATGAATCGTGTAAACGCGAAATGTATAATCATTGGCTCATTATAAATATTTAAAACATAAACTCGACTCGATATTCTTAAAATTCCTTCAACCACATCATGACAGATGTTCAAGACTTCATATCGCAGATGATCTTGTAGTGCGTGAGGGTTAAGGACTTTAACCTCCTGCTTCCTGATCCAGTTTGCACCACAGTGATCATTTAAACATGTTCGATTCAGATGTGGATGAGTCATAACATACTGTCAGAGTGAGTGGGTGGAATAATCAAATGCTGAGGGGAACCAGATTTAGCTGTAAAGAAATTAGGCCGGACAGACGGAAATTAATCAAAGAGGGTGGAAAAACATAGAGTTTGTTTTGGTGTCATTGTGTAGGGGAAGTGCTAGTATTCGTCTCCTGAATGTCCCTGATAATACATCTTTTAAAAAATGTATTTTCTGTTTATGCTCGTTTTTAACATTTCTTCCAAATGTTCTCTCTTTAAATACAGTGTTATACAGACATCCATCACTATCAGAGTACAAGTAGGCTGACATGTTGCTATTCTTTCTTATGTCACCACTAAACTCAATGATTAGTAGAAATGACCTACCAAAGTTGAACATGTAGTCCCAGCTCTGACAGAAGGAGTTCCAGGGTTTAGGAAACAGCCGGTGCAGCCACTTTGGCATGAACATGGTGAGAAGCGTTGTTACGAACATGGTGTTGATCGATTGGATGAAATGCTCCGTCTCTTCAGGGATAACCGCATCCAGGCAACCAATTCTTGATTCAAACAAAACCGAGGAAATGCCTGTCAAATAAAAAGAAGGTAAATGAGGAGGTGAGAAAGACACGGCACGAGGGCTGACAGACATGTTAACAGATGATGAAACTATATCTACTGTTTGGCCTTTTTTGAAGGTAAAATTGTTTTTTCAACAACAGTTGGCCGAGCTTCCACTCAACACTACAATCAATTTGATGTCGGTAGAGTAAATGTTAGAGAGAGACGGGAATGTGACCATGCAGTCACTAGATTGATCTGTTTAGTCTGGGAGAAATATGGGAGAGCAAAAGGAATAAATGTATATTTTCTTCATGGAAGAATGAAGGCTGAGGAGCCACGAGGCAGGGAATGAGCAATGGCTTTAACAGGATCTATAAGAGCTGGTAATAAGAAAAGTACATTTACTAATGTGCTGTACAATACTGAGGAGCTTCTATGTTACTTAAGTATTTCCATTTTATTAAATATGTTTATTCAACAAAATGTCAGTGGAAAATATTGATATCTTTTTACGGGACTAATTATCTGATAGCTGTAGGTATTACCTGTACTAACTTAGTTTAGATGTTATACACAAACACATGATGAGTTTACAAAAGAAGATGCAGCATTATAGGTTAAGCTATTTAACTTCTAAAGTATAACTAGTTTAAATAAGCTCTGTCTCCAATGTGTGATAACTTTGAATGCGGTTGTCTTAGTTGTAAGGTTACGATTTTGCCGAATTGCTACTTATACGTAAATTATAATGATGTATAATTGTTCAACTATTGGAAAGGTGAACTGAAGGTTACTCGTTATCGATCCATGATTTGTTTTGAATGTCGTTGTCATTATCAGAAAACCTATCTTCCTGTATCTGACTGGCCCTAATTACCAATGTTTACACGGTGTGGTGCACCCTGTAGTGATGCACCCTGTAGTGATGCATGACGTTTCCACGCCTCAGACCACATTAAATCTTACCCTCGAGGCCGAATCGATAGAACTCGCTTGAGATGTCAGCGACAAGGCCCTCAGACGTTCTGCTCAGGCGAAGTTTGGCAATAAGGTCGCTGACCACGCCGTTCAGGGTTTCATCGTAGGCTTCCACGGCTTTGGGTCGCAGCATGTGCTTACCAAGGAGACTTCTCACCGACTGCCACTCCTCCCCCTCACTGGGAACAAACAGAAAGATAAATGAAGAAACACTTGTGTTACTTGAGCATCTCTGCGTGTTTGTGAGTATTTAACTGGTGCATTGAAAAAAAATGTACACTGAATGTGTCATTTCTTATTATTATATTGTTCAGTTCTGTTCATCTGTCCCCACTCTTGAGAGGGTATTTCCTTAACAACTATGGTTAAATATAGAATGATGAATGAATGAGTTGTGAACAGTCTTATCTTTAAGTTGTGTCTTTGTTATCAGTTAATATATTACATCATTTCGTAATGCCATAGTTCCTACTACGAATTACAAATCATTCAAGTTTGCATTTATCTTGTGATTTGGGGATTTACAACAAGAGAGGGCTGTCTCAGAGTGCTACTCACGAAGTCAGGAGTCCGTAGTGATGTCCCCTGAGCTTTCTGTAGTCCTTCCAGGAGGAGAGGTCAGAGCGCATGGGGTGCTGGCCCTCCTGCCTCAGAACCTGCTCAATGAGCGCTGGATCAGCAACATGAACGGTCAGAATGGGGCCAAAGCTCGCCTTCCACATGGGCCCATATCGCTGCAAGCCCTCCAGCTACAACATGAGGGAGAGGGGGGTGACCTTGTGAAAACGCTGCAAGCTATGAACTGATTGGCAGCATCTTTGATGATGCCCGGCGGAGAACTAAAGATGTGTGCAGGCTTCTTTTATTCACTCATGATTAGATCATTCATGGGCTGCAACAATGTGCTGACTATGATTAATCGATCAAGGAAAAAAGTAGCACCAATTGTTTGAATCATTGAAGTAAATGTTCATGCAATGATTCCAGAAAGTGCTGTTTTTAGTGTCTCAAGTGTATACATGTTCTGCTTTTAACTGGGTTCTTCCTTATTAACCTGATTATCTTTGTGTTTTGTACTGACAAAACAAGACATTTGAATTCATCACCTTGGATTTTGCGAAACTAGAAGGGGCATTTTTCACATTTGAGAGACCAAATGATTAATGGGTAATGAAAGTAATTGTTAGTTAGTTAGGACAAAAGAATATTGGCCTGTGTCTATTACAGGTCAATATTCTCCTGTCCTTGGCTTGGTGTTTGTTACTAAAGGTTGAAATAACTTACAAAATGTGTAAAAGACAGTTACACTGCAAAACAAATATATTAATATTTAAGCCCGAGTGTTGTGCCTACAGGTTATCAAGGATGCATTCATTATGGCATCTTAATATATTAAATAAATACATATTTTTATAATTCAGTCCAGTGACTAAGACACAGCCTATACTAAATGTATTCATCTTCAAAAGAATCCTACCAGCGTTAACAGCAAACCTGTTAGATATGACAAAAATATATTGTCTGCTTTAAAAACGATACACTCATATGGGGGTTGTGCCTGGGGCACCCCATTTATAAGCACCCATTCGGTCTATATTATTTGACACCCTATCAGTGGGGGTAGGGGCAACCTGACAGTCAGTTTGAAGGACATGCAGCAGACACTGATTTCCTCGTTGTCTCCGTCTATTTTCTATCTACACAATATGCAAATTAGGTTTAACCTTCCTAAAATAACAATAGACAGATTACACAACTAACTAAAAACACGAAGAAGGGTGCATCTTGGTGCGATCAGCTTTAAAGAGGCAGGTGTTGCAAATGTTCATATATTTGGTGTCTTTAACTGTCCCTGTTTATCCTCTTACCTGCAGCTGGTGCAGCCGGGACAGCCCCCGTTTGGCGAACAAGTCCCAGGCGAAACTGGCCACGGAGGGTCCGGGCATGTCCTGCAGGGTCTTGGCTGCCTGCTGCTTGGCGGATGCGCCCTCAGCCCACCTCTCCATCCACTTGATCAGGGGGATGGCACTGCGGCCGGATACTCTCAAAGCTTGTTGCAGCATCCTTCTCACTCTGATCATGAATCGGTGGCTGGACGCAGCTCTCGGAGCTCATTGCGGCAGTATTTATAAGGCGCTAACTGCTCCTCGAACCCGCGGAAATCTTGGCCAATCACCGGTGTAAATTCAGCGCAAGCCCCGCCCCCGCCTGGATGAGACTGTGAAGACGTGAGCTGAGGGGAGGTGTGTCCAATCAGAGGGCTCGAGCTCAGACCATCCCAGAGACAGCACACGTGGAGGTCCTGGATAAATAATACATGACTTCTCTGATACTCTTGAGGCTTATCTCCCCACTGCAGCACTTTGCTCTCTGATAGTCCAGCAGACATGTTTCGAGTGAACATGTGGAAATTAGGTCTTGTGTGCTTAATAGACCGCTCGACCCTAAAGGCCAATGTTATTATAGATCCCATTGATTTAGGCAGGACAAAACCTCAAGCAGAATCAGATAAATCAATCAAAAAAGGGGGTTGGATTACAATTTTGAGGTTTAATATTAGCTAAATACGAAATGGCCTGTTGACAAAGACATTAGTTCAATCTTATCTTGAAGAAAAAGGCGTAATCAGGGACAGTCTGTGTCTTTTTAAGACTTGGCATGGCTTTTTTTTAGCCAGCTATAACACATGTTTTAGCTGACTTTGCGAGGGATCAATTCTTGACCTGATTTAAATTTGACCTGGAATCTGTCCAAGGCACCATGAACTGTGAAGTAACATCCCAGGGACTGTACTCAGAATCTGCTTTGACATTTGCTCCTGTATGTTGTATGCTCTAACTGGAATATTAGATCATCCAGTTTCACAGAAACATTGACGTTTGATTGCCAATCCCAGCTTGATGAGAGAGTTAGACTAAAAGTACCCTTGACCGACTTTTCCGTTATGGTTCGATTAAACTTGTTCAGCGTTTGCAGGATATGCGTGTTGAAATGCATCATCTTGTTACCAAGTGGATCCTAATTATCATAATCTTAGCTACCTATCACACCAACGCCAGGCCATAAATATGTTAAATCATAAGGTATGAACAGTCTATGGTATGAAGTGAACCCAACATTGTACAGTAAAAAATACTTCTAACAATGCAGCTGCCAAATATTATACGAAAACCAATGGTGCATATTTAAATTACTGCAGCTTGAGAGAGAAACACATATGGGTTGGTTCCTAAAACTGAGCCCATCAGCTAACTAAATTACATATAGTGTTTGTTCCTGTGCAGAACCACAGTGGACATATTATCCATGCAGAAGTATCCTGTAGTTTCACTAAAGGACAGATAATGTCAGCCTGATGTTGGGGTATAAAGGATCAAATCTTACATCATATTATATTTTCACATCAGCTGTAGGCTTTATGGAATACAATGCAGAGTATTTAGACATTTAGCGTTTTAGGCCAAATGTTTTAACCTTCTGCGCCAGTTTAATGTGTTGGCATTTTGCAAAGGTCAAGTAAAGAATGCATGATTTTATTTAGCTGGGGGCTGGAGGAGGATTTATGAGTATGACCTGCTACAGCTTGTGTAGACTGTATGTGAGCAAATCTAATCGTCTAACTGATGGTAAACATGTGACGAAGCAACTTTGGTAAGATACATTGAAAATTAGAAATTGTGGAAAAACTGAGGAACACAGTGAAATGCTTCTGGGCTGGTTTTGGGGATTTACGCAGAAACCTTGTGATGTGGAGTAACATTTTAAGAAACATCCATGATAGTGATTTATCAGATATCTTTTGCATGAATTCTTAGAGCATAGAAAATACAAGAAATAATTTATTTAAAGACAGAGAGGTCAAGCCACTGCGAAGAAATTGAATAAAAGCACGAGTTGGATTAATTGCAGCAGTAGAACAGTGAGAAATACAAGTAAGATAAGGTTGCACAATGATGAACAGCCAATACGACAACAGCCTTATAGGATAAAGACCCCCGGGAAAAAGAGTAACATCAGGAGACCTCTTTTAAGCATTGTGGCAATCCCCACATGAAGTGACCTAGACATGTGAATCAGGAGACACAAAACAAACCGTGATGCTGAATGGTGAAGTTAAAAGTGCAACCAAAGACCTTTCAGAAAACCTCTTTACATCTTCCTCTGTGGAAAATGTGTTTATCTTGAAGGATGCAAGAAATGTACATGAACACATTATTTAGTAAATCTGGCCATGCCTGAGTAACAGGGATTAATATTGATTATAAAAAACATAATAAGAAATCCTGTCAAAGAATGGCTTCTTTGTGCTGTCGTAAGGTGCAAGCTGATGTGGCCCAATAGATCATGGTATGGATCACAGCGGGGATCACCTGAGAGGTATTTCCCCTTACTGTATTGGCCCAGTGCCCAGAGTGAGGCTGCTATATTGCAACATTAGTGTGTTAAAGTTCATGTCTGCCTGTCTGGGTGGTATCGGAAAAATGATGTACACAGATGTGTGTATGAATGCAGATGAATGAGTGAGTATGTGTCTCGTGGTTGTGCTAATAGTTTTCACTCACTCAACAGGCTGGTGAGGATAGTGTTTATGGTTGCTCCAAGCCCCCCTGCACTCTTTACTGTATATCGTTTATGAAAGGCCATATTTATTGCCTGATTATTACCCATATATGCATTAAGTCAGTGGTTTCCAAACGCTTACCCTAAATCGCCTTTAAGTGTTCCAAAAATGTTGCTGCCAAGCTTTTGTCTGAGTCCTTTTAAGTGTCTCATGTGACTCCCATTTTTATTTCATTACCCTGGGTGTTTCTCAATCGCGAGAATGCTGGCTTGGTAGTCGCGTACTTCCAAGTCACTTCCTTCAGAAACGAAGCAAGTATGCTTCCAAGCCACGGCTTCTTCTGAAGGAAGTGACTTGGAAGTACGCGACTACCAAGCCAGCATTCTCGCGATTGAGAAACACCCAGNCGTAGTGGGTGCTTGTGTGTGTGTGTGTGTGTGTGTGTGTGTGTCTCTCTCTCCCTCTGATTGTCTCCAGGTGCAGCCTCTCCTCCAGGTGCTCCCAATCCTCAATCAGGGTCTTCTTAAAGGACCTGAGGAAGACTGCAGTCTCCCTCTCCACTGGCTGCATGTGTGTAGCATGTGTGTAGCATGTGTGTAGCATGTGTGTAGCATGTGTGTAGCATGTGTGTAGCATGGTGTAGCTGTGTCTCTGTGTATGTGTCTCTATGTGGGACCTGTGTTTTGTTAATTATTAGTAGATGTGCTCCAGTATACATTTGTATCTTAGTTTACTTTGCAAGTTGGCTGGTGAGCCCTCTTTCTTTTTGTCCATTAAAAGATCTGCTTGTGGCTTCAGAGATCAGCTTCCTCTCCTTTTTCTCTCACCTGGTCATTTTATATTTGTGTTACTTCCCTTTGGTTCCCCTAGCCCAGTAGGGAATGTAACATCCATAAAGAAGTTATGTTCTGCCTTCTACATTTACAACTCACACAGTTTCTGTATTTTTGCCAAATCACTGGCACTCAGGTCTTCCTTCCTCTTCCGTCCTAATACTCGGGTAAAGGCATGCATTTCTGAGGCCTGGTTTACATATGGATAGCAGCCGAAGCACTTCCACATGAATTCCTGACGTGCTTTTCCCCCGCAGCACTAACAACTGAGGTCAGATTGTACACAGCCACATCACAGCCAAACCTCCATCCTGCAGGCCTGCTGCATCAAATCCTTCCCCTCATGGGATTCTCAGGTTTGGACTGATGAGAAACTCCTACTGACCCAGATGTTAACCTAATCTTTTCAGCCCCTTCAAGTCAAGTGAGAAAAATCTTTACTTTTGTCTCAACTTCTGCCAACTGTCCTGTTTTCCCACACTGTGACTTATATCTGAGCCTGTACTCCTGGTCTCCTTAAACATTTTTGCCATTGTTGTGCTCCAAACTCCTACCATTACTTTTCTACATTGGTCAACTATTATTCAAACTAGGACTGTCCTGATGTCAATATTGTTTACTAATTGGTTATTTGGCCAAAATACTTTACAATAACGTGCAATATCTTTAGAAGATTTAAAAAAAAAAAAAGTTAAGTCAAATTTGTCTTTATCTTTGTGAATTGTCCGTTTCTTCTATTTTCTCAGCAAATAAATTACACTCAACACGATTATAGGGATTTCGAGAGAGTCTTAATCCATAACCGTACAAACTACTGAAAAAATAACAATTTATATAGACTTATAATATATAGAAATAATGTTCAAACATTATGGTTATCTGCAATACCTGTATCTTGTTACACCCCTAATTCTTTTAGAAAACGTATATAGCACAATACAAATCAAGGGTGACAACAGCTTTTCAGAAAATCATCTATACTGTTCGGGTGTAAGAACTGTGGCCAGTAGAGTTGTACCAAATACAACAATAATACAGCTACCTTCATGACAAGTCAAATGTTGCCCAACCCCCAACACTTGTAAGTGATAAATGTTAGGAAACATTTCATATTAAGCCTTGCCGCTGATAGACATCAGTAATTATTTGGAAATGTAGAGCAGCTGCAGCTCTCTAACTGTTTACCCCTGCTGCTCATGAAATCATGACTGCTTCACTATTCAAGCCAGCTTGCATCGGATGACCGAAATATATATGACACAATGCCAAGTGGTCCTCCCCAACCCCGGTCAGTCTGAATCTGTACTTTGAACCTTTTTCTAATAAAGTGTTTCGGAGCTGTCTGTCTTCGGACCAATGCATTCTTTACAATGTTTATTTTGCTTTGGATTGGTGATACAATTCATTTTGTCTATCCAGTCGGTCCATAAAAAGACTAATGCAAAACGAATTCCAACATTTAATTTCTTTATGAAATGTCCAAAATGTATTCATCCTATAGAAGTGTATTATTGGAAATACATAGTATTATATCAATCTATCAAATTCACTTAAAAGACACTTGTATAAACGTTGCACTCTGAAAATGTGACTTCACAGTGAACTTCCACCGTGGCCTTCAGTAAGCTTCCACAGTGAATCCTTTTAATTGCATTTCTGTTTGTCTGTGAAACTGTCTCCTGTTTTGACAGGTGATGTCGGTTTCAGTTAACCTCCCATTTGTGAAAAAGATAACACCATAACAGAAAAAGTGTGCTAGCCTCCTCTTTTTCCCACTGTGATAGAGTGCACAAAGATAGGTGTACTGTGTGCAGTTAGGATATTTGATTCTGTTAAACTGTCTTTAGACAACAGACTTACACTGAACAAAAATATAAACGCAACACTTTTGTTTTTGCTCCCATTTTTCATGAGATGAACTCAAAGATCTAAAACATTTTCTACATACACAAAATAATCATTTCTCTCAAATATTGTTCAAAAATCTGAAAAAATCTATGATAGTGAGCACTTCTCCTTTGCCGAGATAATCCATCCCACCTCACAGGTGTGGCATATCAAGATGCTGATTAGACAGAATGATTATTGCACAGGTGTGCCTTAGGCTGGCCACAATAAAAGGCCACTAGGGTTAGGGTTAGGGTAATGTTGTGAATCGAGTGGCCCATGGTGGTGGTGGGGTTATGGTATGGGCAGGCGTATGTTATGGACGATGAACACAGGCCACTCGATTCACAACATTACCCTAATCCTAACCCTCACACCAGATACTGACTGGTTTGCGGACCCCCCCAGACCCCCCCAATAAAACAAAACTGCACGTTTCAGAGTGGCCTTTTATTGTGNGACACACACACACAAAAGCACACACAACGGCACATAACAATGGATCTTAGAACAGCAAACTCCCTTGAAATGTTTAAAAGCAAATTAAAAACCTATCTTTTTAATATGGCTTTTAATTTGGGTTAACTTTCAATTGTCACTAGTATCATTGTCATTGATAAATGATGAATCTTGTTGGACATTTAGGATTCAAACCCACATCCAGAGATCCTTTGGTAGGCTTGTGTTAGAGTCAAGGGGTTGACAGTAATACAAGCTTTGGACTGAGGGAAAAGAAGCAGGATAGAGAAATAAACCTGTTGTAAGATTGATATCACTCTTTAGAAAAGAGTGAAAATGTCAAACTATGTTGCTTTGACCACGTGCATGACACGGACTGAGTTGATAAAATCAGTGTCTAAAGTTTGAACCTTGTGGTATGAGCGTGGACAGCTGCCTCTGTAAATACGTTCAGAGGGGATCAACCGTTGAGCTAAATAACACGCCGACGTCCAGATGAAACAGATTTTTTGGGCATGAAGGCAACTTCCACATTGCTTTACTAGTTCAGCCAAATGTTTATCATTAAGTTTATCTTTTTGATTCCACTGCAGGATATTTAAATGAATCTCTTCTGATGATCTGATGGTACTAAAATGTTAAATGATCTACTTAGGCTGAGTCAAATGGCTTTGTTCCCACATGGCAATAATAAGCAATAGCAGAACAGCGGCTCCTCGTCAACATTGCAGATTTGATGGAGACTGGTTAACATCGAACCGTAACAGCGTCTGTGAATACTTTGTTAGACATGTGACTCAATTATTTGGTCCAGCTCTGACACAAGTCGGAAGGCTCTATTTCTTGATCAGAGAAAGTCCAATATTATGACTAATACTGTACAGTAAACACATATCTTATTCATAGAAATTTTGTTTAAGCAATTGTTCTTTCCCCTCAAAGTCTAGAGGGGGGGGGTAAAAAAAATGGGAGCTTACTGCATATTTAGAGATGCTCTGTCAATAATTTTTTTTACCGAATGCTGGATGTGATGTAATGGTATCAGTGTGCAGTAGATGTTGAATAAAAAGCAGATTTAGTACAGTTTGTTCCAGAGAGTTTGCTGTCAAAAAAGGCGAGCTATTGACAGAATGACTTAGCATTCTTAGGTAACAATGGAAATATGTCTCCATCGATACCAGGGGAAAAAAATGGTAAAAAGTATTTGTTGTGTTTGAAAGCAATATTTCCGTTCAATCATGCAAGTTTTCCAAGTGTCAGGGTTTCCATCACTGAGGCATGTGCTGTCCTGTTTTTAATCACCAGCCCCTGCAGCAGTGAAGGCCTGCACTGTCCCGTCTAAAATTCCTGACAGACAGGAACACCAACCTGTCATACACGAATACAATCAAAAAATGAGCACAGAAAAACACTTTTTCTGTTCTAGATTCCTTGGATTTGGACTTCACAGACGCCCAGCAGACATGTTTAGCAGAGTAGATGGAGATTATATATATATATATATATATATATAGGGTTTGTTTTGGATGTCGTTTGACATGTAGAGACAACCCATGTTGTGGTCAATTTGTGGTTTTCAAAAGTGGATTTAATCTAAATTGCATTAGAGAGAAATCTGGTAAACAATCGAGGATTTAAGTTTTGATTAAAACAAGTTTTCCTCAGCAAAGTAAAAAAAAAAAATGAGTAAGCTCTATGCTGCGTTCATGTGTCACCGAACCTGCTGCAGCATGCCGGTTTATTTTTTATAAAGCAGACAAACAAGCAGGATGTTGATTATTGGCAAACAGTCTAATCCATTTCAGATTCCCCACCACCAATAATGCAAGTTAACAATGCAAAGCCAATAACAATGTTATATAATCACATGAAAATGTTTATGTTATTTAAAAAAAAATTCAGCAGTAAAACCTCTTCAAATATAGCATATTCACTATGCAGGCTGTTGCTCTTAATCCTTTTTTTGAGAACGGTAACCAAAAAAAACAGCTTTCGACCAATTGATCAAATTTGATCGCATGGTCCTCTTAGCCCTTACAAGTGCTGATCACAATGAACCAAACCCAACACTGATTTTCTTTTTTTTTTACTGAAAAGAAGTACAGTTTTACAGGAAATCCAAAGCAACTCTTTGCAATCGAAGTAAATCATTTAAAATTATTTTTTTAAAAGTGATACAAAACACTTCACAGATGCATTCGGATGCTTTTGTGATTAACTTCTCGTGCGTCTTCATTCGTGAGCTGAGGAATTAATTGGTAAAAAAAAAAACCTCAAACCATTTATTGGGTAATTATGTAAATATTTGACCAATGATACCAGGAAAAATAAAAATCCTCCATGTTCATGTTCATGTGCTGGGGGGTGAGGGGGTGAGCCACAGCCGTTGTGTGCAGATGTAAGACTATTATTTCAGTTCATTGCATGTCCACACTGCCTTAGTTTAAATCCTCGATCCTCCGGAAAACTGCAAGGAAGTTTTTCCCTCCATTTCTCTGCACTTTCTTTCCTTCCTCTGTGCAGGTACCCAAACGACTTATGATGACATCACCGACCTGTCAAAATAAGATTTAACACAAATACATTAAGGACTGCAGGAGCAGATAAACTCACTGAAACTAAAATCTTTACAGAGATCATTCACTGTTCATTCATTTAAAAATCATTATAGCTCTTAATTTGAGTCATTGATGGAAAAGTGAAAAGGATTAGTACATTTTGGAAAACACTTATTAGCTTTCTTGAAAAGAGTTGGCGAGAAGGTTGCTCCTATACAATAAATATGGAGTGCCCACTAGGTCATCGAAAACTTGTTTATGGCGAGGAATGAATAAAGGTTTTCATAAAATGACAAACCTTTCCTGTGAATGGAGCCACACATGTTTTGCTTTTGTCTGCCTACTCTTTTAAACAAACTGCCACATATAAGTAACAGATTCAAAGTGGTTAATTTAGGCCATTCATCGGTTGTGATATCAAGGCTAAGAATGGGGCTAATCTAAAAATACCCTCCTTCAATTTCACACCATATTTTTTACTCTCAGTGCATTTACGATTGGCTTACAGTTAGCTCTTATTTAATATGGTCACTTTTCTTAAGAACAAATATACTGCTTCTTTTTTTTTACCATGGTGTACTTTTTATTTCTTATTGTGTTATTAATAACGTGTGCATACTTAGCCATTTCTTTATATTTGTCCTCACTTTACCTGCACTATCGGCTGTTGTAATAATGTAAATGTGCCTTTTGCGAGACAAAAAAGGATTTCTGATTCTAAATCCGATAATCATATTGGAGTCAGTCATTCAGAGGGTTACAGAGGGATGGAAACGTACCAATTCTTCATCAAGGACACGTTTGAACAGTGGATGTTCACTGAAGTGCTTCACCATCCAGAGGTGCACTTCCTCCACATCTGTCATGGTGTACACCAAACCCTAACATGATCAGACAAACACAGGGAGGTTATTAACACAGTTCTGGGAAAAGGAATCGTTAAATAAGCGTCACAGGTGGCTAAATAGACATTCTTTTATCAATCACCCAAATAAACCCATGGCATTTATTTAAAAAAAAGGATTTATTCTGTTTTAATCGTTCCAACATTTCATCATTGAATCTAGTGCTAACATCACCTGTGCTTAGCGATGGTTCATACAAAAAAAAGATAAAAATAACCTACAGACAGCACAGAGGTTAATCACCTATGTCACTGTGGTTTAACCTGGAGTTGGACAGATAACATTACAAGAACAGGGATTTCTAAGAAAAATTGGCACAGATTTCCACACAAGATCATTTTTGGCACACACAGGTTTTGTTTCAGAGAAGAATGGATTAGAGACTGTGTGCATGTTCAGATTAATGTGAATCAGAGCTGATAACTGTTTCAGGTGTAGTCAGATTCCCCAAATAGTTCCTAATTTCACTTACTTACAGATAGCAAGCAAGTTTCGTAATGTATCTTTGCATTTTATTGTCTTATGGTGTATTTCTGTATTTGCGCCGTATTGCATTGATAGACCACTATTTGTATAAGTTTCCCAAGGACTACAGATAAGAATTAGTTTATAAGCTAACTCTGGCATAGTTACATGGAGGCGAGCACTTTAGGGTGAATAATACAAAAATAACAATAAGCTTTATCTTTAATAGGGGTTCATTTTGGTATCAAACTGCCTGCAATGAGCATTATCTTGACAGCCTTCCCACCCACCAGCAGTTTTGGCAGGGTGCCAATGCTGAAGGCCATTGTAGAGCTTTCACTCACACATACACTACTGTACACACAGAGGCACACACTAAGACACACGTGAGGAAAAAAACGATAAAGCCACATTTAGACACAAGCCCTCCATTGTTCCCAAAAAACCTCCATCAGTGCTCGTCTTGTTTGAGTGTCCCACTGTAGCTCCGAGCGCTCCGTCAGGCAGAAGGCTCTGTGCTGACGTCAGCCATTTGCAGACCACAACGTTTCAAACTATTTATTTCACTGAATGCATGGACACTGACGAGTATTTTCTGTGTAGTCTGATGATTCTTATTCTTGTGTGTCATAGAGATCCATTGTGGACCAATAATTAATAATGACGCCCTCGTGTTACACCGCACTGAAAAAAGTGAAACGTTGACTTTAATTAAATGTATTATGTCAACAGACTTCACATAACTGTATTAGGTTAGTTGAAAGCAATAATATCAAGTTTAAATAAAACACATTAGGTTCAACTTAATATTATTGCTTTCAATTAACCTATTACAGTAATGTGATATTTGTTGACGTAATATATTTAATTAAAGTCAACGGTTAACTTTTTTCAGTGTGGGTGACACGTTCCTTTATTACAATTAACATAGGCACTGTGGTTGTAAATATACTTATTAAACATACTTAAAATATGTTTCTTTTTAGATCAACTGTTTAAACAGTCAATAAAAAGTCTACTACAAAATGTCCTCGTGCTACAATGTGACATTCCTCTACTTGAGAAGCCGAAGCCAGTTCATATGTGCTTAAATGACCTCAACAATTGAGTTAATGCAGATGAAACCTCTGTTGAAAGACTCATTGTTTTCAAAACTAGGTGCAACAAGTCTTACTTATGTACATACCCCGACTCTCAGCGTGTAGGCGTACTCTGCCAGTAGCGTTGGACTGATAATCCTCCACTTGTGCTTGGTCTTCTTAAAGTGAGGGTCAGGGAAGAGGAAAAACATCTTACTCAGCTGAAAAACACAAAAGAAAGTGGGCCGGAAACGGTAACATAAGCACAATTAAAACAAACAGGTAATTTCACAATCTAGTCCTTCTCACGCATGAGATAAAAATAAGACCTTCTATTTTCATTCAATTTAATAATATGGTTTTTAGACGTGCGATTGTCATCTTAACTTAAATATCCCCCCCCCCGTAACATTTCGTGGTGGGTGTTAAAAGCACCACTGATGGCAAAACTGGAATTTCCCTTCTTGAAATCGCCCCCACCCCCCCTCATACCGTTCCCCATGTATTTAGTGCACAAGTGAAGGCTCCATTGATCCCTGTCTGGCTGATACATTAAAAACCATTCCACTAACACTTTTTATTAGTTAAAATAAATAATGGCAGGTATAGACAGAAAGATGTGGGGATAATCACTAGGGACTGCTGCAGCCTCAGGGGCCACTTCACTGGGGATTTAAGATGGAAAAACCTTAACACATTTCTGGTTACAGAACTTACTAAGAAGATGGAAAAAAACAGTCCCAGAATTTGCAGTTTCAACACTTGAAACACATGTTGCACGTGAAAACACTTGAAACACATGGGAAGGATTGGGTCTACATTTTGAACATTTGTCCGGGTGATTCTAGGAGTCCTAACTTTTTTATTCTAATCACAAGCAAGGAAGGCAATAATAGTAAAGTAAACGGCTGCCAAAAACATTTTCTAGGCTAATGCAAGTCAAAGATATTCAAGTTTTGAGCAGGCTGAAGGGAGTGTATACTAAATAAAGAACAATATTGCAAGGCCAAGGAAAAGCAATTCCTTAAATGGGCCGAGTTTCTCTGAGACACTTTCAGCCTCAGCTTAAAAGAAAAAGCCTCAACTGAGGCTGAAGATATAATATTCATAATGTTTAAAGTTATAGTATATACAATCATAATAAAAATATTGAATCAATGTTTGCGTTTATAGATGAATAACCTATATCATTTGTGTTCCATAAATGAGTCAGTGTTACAGCATTTTCTCCCTTATTTTCATTTCTTTGTTATTATTGCTCAGGGCATTTGAGGTTTTTTTCTACCCAGGGTACCTAAATGTAACCTGGTACACTAAGCCCACTGTGAGTAACCTAATGCGCCCTCCAACAAGTCATAGATTACTGCGGCTAATTGGAACGGATAAATGGCGTTTTTGCACTGCTCTATAGTGCCGTGCGTGTCAGTCAATAAGCCTATTGTACTGAAATCCTGGATTTAAGGAGCAATGCGCATAAATTCATTCCGTCCATATTTTTTGAACATGAGGAAAGTAATTATTTGTCGATAGAAAACATATTCTTATTACCCTGGCAGCATTGGGAAAAGGCTGTCAGCTTTATTTAAGGTTATTAAAGGACACGTCTGAGGCGCTGTAATAGACCCCTCAGGGGGGGCTTATGTATAAGCTCCATTTCAGTAACAATAAACATCATATGTGTGATTTTATCCGCAGGTGAGGTTATGCTTTCGGCTTGATCCATCTATTTCTTTGTCTGTTTGACCTGCTTAGGTCAGCAGGATTACAGAAAAACTGCTGACCAGATTTTCACGAAAATAAGTAAAAGTGTGGGCCAAGGAACAACCTCAAAATCGTTGGAGCGGTTCAGAGACACAGTTCAGATACACAAATCATATCTTATCATTGTGAGATATTCTGAAAAATTATTTCACAACTGGGAATATTCATGTTAACGCCCTCTCAAGCAGGAACAACAAGTTGGATAACAACCATGTTGTTTAAAGATCTTCTTTGTATCGTCAATTTTGTTTCCACATTCCAACTTTGCAGTCATGAACACACAAGTCTGAAGAAATACTCTCAACTCAGGAGATGGGACCGTCCGTGGAGAATGTACTAAATGCAGCATTTGCCTTGTTGTAGGTCTGCAATGCACCATTCTAGTAGAAGTTAATAAACATTTGTGCACCAAGCTATTTCTATCTAGCCACCCAGATATAGTTTATAGAGAAGTGCTGACATACTGTTCATACAACACACCTTGGTCAAACACACCGTATATGACATAGCTGTCATCACGTAACGCAAGCTAGTGAACAAACTGAAGAGCCGTGCTTCATGTATGACCTAGTTGAGCCCCGAGCCTGTTTTTCAGGCCTCAGGCTCAAAAATGACATTCCCAGAACAATTTACTATATCTTCACTTCTAAAAAGGGGTAAATTAATCATCTTTTTTCTCAAAGCAATGATAAACCTGTGAGTTGGATGTAGAAAAGTCAGAATCAATATAGAATTTTTTTATTTTAAAGAGGACCTATCATGCTATATTTGAACAATATATTGTAGGGCCATACCTATATAAAACATGTCTGTGAAGTTTTTTTTCAAAATACCAAACAGATCTGAGGTTACCTACTGTAGCCCCAGCTTCTATGAGTAAATGGCGCAGCCCTCTAAGGCTATCGCTATTGGGTAATCCCCGGGATTACCCAATAGCGATAGCCTTAGAGGGCTGCGCCATTTACTCATAGAAGCTGGGGCTACAGTAGGTAACCTCAGATCTGTTTGGTATTTTGAAAANGAATTTCCCACCCCATCTCTCGATTTTCTTCTGGAGCCGACCCTGGTGATCTGGCTCCATTAACCATGCACATCGGATGGGGTGTTATTTGAGCAAGGTATGTATCTGTGCTTCTAGTGTCGGGAAGGACCCAGTGGGCGCAGATAACATGCATGCTTCGCCCTTAAACCCAAAATAGGTGGATAGCCTTAGAGGCGCGAAGCATATACACGAGAATACGCAACTGGAAAAGGCTTACCGTACCTATCGACAACTACCAGCCCTTCCTATGAGTAAAATGGCGCAAAAGCCCGTCTAAAGCGCTGGGCCCCACTGGCTCCACGAATAGCTGAAGAAAAGTTATTTTGTATGGGAGCAGATTGAGGGCGGGCCCACCTTGCGGGCGGGCGTGGACTACAAGTGTTTCAGTGCTGCGCGGGGGCGCAGGGGGATTACCCAATAGCGATAGCCTTAGAGGGCTGCGCCATTTACTCATAGAAGCTGGGGCTACAGTAGGTAACCTCAGATTTCTCCATAGGATTTGGGAAAATAGCTGGAAATAAGGTCTGTGGAAAACGAACCTGTTAGATAAATGCATGTTTTATTCAGCCGGATAATATCCACATGTCTACCCTACTTTTATTATTTTCGAATCATAAATCTAATCGATAGATTTATGATGGATAGATTTATGATTAGCATAAATTCGTTCATGATGGCTCACTTCAGTGATAGTGATGACATCGTTGCGAAATTATTAACCGAGTCATTTTCAAGATTGCGTTACAATGATAAACTGGAGGGGCAAAGGATCAGCTTCATGACCCGCAAGTGCTTCATCCAAAAGGACAGGAGGATGGACTTTGTGTTAAGTGATTTGATCATCAAAGGTAGGCCTAAGTCATTTTAATGTGGGCCGCCGTGCCGACTTNTAACTGTGCTGGTTTGCTGAAAAAAAGAGGGAGCAGATTGCCGGGCCTCCTTCCTATTTATACCGGAAGGAGGCCAGAGGGTGGGGCCCACCTTGCGGGTGGGCGTGGACTACAAGTGTTTCAGTGCTGCGCGGGGGTGCAGGGGGATTACCCAATAGCGATAGCCTTAGAGGGCGAAGCCATATACGAAATAGAACATGCATTTTAGCCATGCCTCATTTCGCTCTATTTGCTCTATTCCAGCCCTGTCTTCACAAGGGCTGATTCTGTGGCAAATGAGCTGCAGCTGACCACGCCGCCCTGCAAAGGGTTACCATGCTGTTACCATGCCACGCAACCTCTCATTCCCCTGATAGGTGGAGAGTTGGCCATATAGGCGGAGCACCCCTTTTCTGACGTCAGAACAATTTCAAATCTGTATCAGTCTGTATCAGATCCGTTGCAGCCCCGTTTTTAGAGAGTATGGAGGAAAAGAGAGAGGGTTGTGTTTTCTGACAGTTGGTGAGTTCCCTGACACACCGGGGACACATATTCATGTATAAAAGACATACAAAAGTGCATTTTGCATGATAGGTCCCCTTTAAAGTAAATTCAGATTGAACATAGTAAAAAAATGTAAATTATTGTGTCTGTCCAAAAAAAAAAATTACTTTTAGTGAAAACAACCCTTGAATGATGGGATAGTAGACTAAAAGCTTTAAGAATCCAAACTATAACATAATAAGTACCCTGCATCAAGATTGATGCAAAACAAGTGAAATTTGACCTTTTTAGAGAGATTTAGAAAAAGAAACCCACTTCTGGGGTCATTTTCCATATCTATGGCCCCCCCTGGTCGATTTTGATGATTGACACCTCTTTTTAACCGTTAGAGCCAATGGAATCGAGGGGAAGTTCCTCAAATCCATCTAAGCATTACCCATTGGTGAATGAGTGTTGCGTAGCCAGAATGTCCAAAACCGGAAGCTGTCATACAGTCTCGTATACTTTCTATAAAGAGTATCAATAGCTCATTATGAAGCTAACCATATTGCATTGATTATCCTTCAAGATTTTACTCAATAACTAATCTAATGATTTCCAATTCACAATAAAATAAAAATATATGACTTATGATTATTATAAGTGTCTTGATGTTCTGAATAGATATAAACTAGATTTTGACTGACGGGATTCATAAAACATTATGAATACATATATTTACCTTAATCAAATGTAGTACGTAACCATATGCAATTATAGTCCATGCAGTATCATCAGTTATCATATGTGTAAAGTACAGGGAAGTACATAAGATGCATCTACCAAAAATTGTTCTTCAGAGCTGGGTATTTTTGTTCAGGAAAGAGCAGTGAGTGGCTACATTATCAGGGGGTTAAAACTGCACCATCTCAGGTCCAACCCCCCCTTGTCATCACACAGCTGCAGACACACAGGAGCAAACCTACCTGTGCTTTGGAGAAGAAGTTGGGCAGGTACTTCATGGCATTGCCGCGAATGCAGGCGATGTTCTGGTAGCCTCCCAGCTCTGAGGTGCGTAGGGATTTGATACGATCCTGAACATAATCTGACACTTTTACTCTGATCTCCATGCCAAGCATGAGCTTGTCAGGGAAAAGTGGAGATAACTCCACTGAGGGAAGACAGAGACAAGAGGACATATGGTCAATACAGAGCAAAACTGTGACCTGTGAAACTGAAGGTGGTCAGATCAGTGACAAATATACCTAGCAGCCCGCCGTATCCACATCCAATATCTGCAAACTCAACCTGGGGGGGCTTTTTCTCAGAGGGGTGGTCGGCGAAGTAGCCTGAATACAGCTCAGACCAGTTCATCTCCTCAGGACACACTGGACTGAGCAAAGAGTAGTACTTTTAAATATATTATAGAGAAGAAACGTTAAAAATAGTGGACTATGTGCTCTGTGGATTATCAAGAGGAACATGTGGGTTTTTTGAGAAAGATAATGGAAGTGGATGTTTTTAAATATAACTTTTCATTGACATCGTTAAAGCTGCATTGATTAGGATACGAATGTCACGACAGGCAAATGATTGGCAACCATTAGGATAATCGATATTTCAAGCAAAAATGGCAGAACGTTATATTTGTTGCTTCTCAGATTTGGAAAATCACTGATTTTCTCTGTTTTATATCATATTATAATGTATGTCTTTTAAGAAACAAGATGTTTACAGTCATCCCTCTGGACAACAAATATTTGCTAAACTACAGGCAAACATCTGAAATCCAAGGATACTAAAACAAGTATTTTGCATGGCGACATACCACCAGAGTTACATTAAAAGCATCTTTACTTTCAGTGTAAATACACAGTGTGACAACCATAACTTTAGCAGGCAGTGTGAGAGACAGCAGAGTCTGAAACACATGTCCATCACTCACTAGTCGAACGTGTGGTAAGCCATCGGGTTGGAGTGGGCTCTCTGCCGGTAGTAACGCTTCTGCGGCATGGAGGAACTCATGGTGGATTAATGGAGAAGATGTTCAATCTGTCAGCGAAAAACTAAATAAAAAGAGTTGATGCATTCACAGAAATTCACGTTTGTTTCTGGTGAGTTTACCACATGGATGTATAATAAGGACGGTTTACCACCACTGGTTGTGAGTCGCGGAGTTTTGACGTCATCGAAAAGCGTCATTTAAGGGTTGCCAGATTCGTTGAATTTACACGCTGCAAAATGTACACATTCAAACATTTCAGGGGAGCTACCGCAAAAAGTGTAACAATAGAGAAAAAATAAATACAAAAATAATAATAAAAATGTGTTATAATTTAATAAATAATCAAAAGAACGACGGCACTATTACATGTTTAAATTGACACACAGTCACAACAGTTGTCATTGAGTTCAAAATCTTTGCAAAGAAAACAACAGAATAACTACAAAAGAGCTGTTGGCGTGTACATTTACACTAATGCAATTTTTTTTAGGTTGATGTGTGAGTGCATTTGTTATGTATGCCATCAACATCTTTCCATTTAGTACACTGATGATGTCAGAAAAGGAGGGGCATAGTTTCAAATGGAGCTGTAAAAAAAAGTACAATAAACTCAGTTATCCAAGTAAAACAAACATGGCTTAGTTTAATAGTAATTTAAGATTTTCAGATTGTTTTTTTTTTATAGATCTCATGGGTAACATGTAAAAAAAAAAAAACTCATTATAAGCAGCTTCTTCTTTCTAAATGTCATCATCTTGCAGGCCTTTCCTTCCCCAGGTTGGGAGCCACTGTTGTGGGTGTTTACATAGGCTACTGTAGTTGGAGGTCCGCATTGTTATTTTGAACTGATGCCCGTTTGTTTCATCGTTTCTCGTCCACTTGTTGTAACTTACAATTAGTACCAATACATTTGTATTAAAATGTTATATTCAGACACAGTCTGCTGCAAACTGTGCTCTATTTCGTTGTAATTCTACATGCTAAATTATGAGATGTATACATTTTCAGACCAACAAAATGAGAAAGGATCTTCAGTCAGGCTAGCCCTAGATTTTTAACAAATCTTTATTTGATAGTTGACAGGGAAGAAAGAAGAGCTTGAATTACACCTTGTTATTAAGTTTGGCAATATTTTCCTTAGTATATTCAACTTAATCCTTGTTACATTTAATATTTTCCATGTAACATTCAATATTATCTTGTTAAATTCCTGCCAATAAAGCATATTGGATTGATTTGAATTGTCAAACCCGGTGTGCATGTCCGTAGATTTTTCCTACAGGGATTATGCAGACAACAGGAAAATCCAATCTGCGCTTATCAAGTGTCAAATTTGTTTTCAAACCACATCGGCTGAAATCCATTATCCATTATGAATGAAAGAATGGAAACCAAAACAAATGTTCCTTTGCGATCAACAACATCTTTATTACAAAAACATGATTTGTACTTTTAACTTCAAAGTTCGAGCAATTGTGTCGTATCTCAGAGTTTATTTGTTATCTAATGTTTGATCCATCGATGCTGCTTCAAGTGAAACATCTGTCAAATCATGGCAGACCCTCAGGAGCATATTGATAGGAGCACGATCGCTTTCACCAATAAACCCTCTATTATAGAGTAAAATCCAAATCAAACGAAATGACATTCATTTTATTTTTTCTTTGGAAAGGAAATAAATATTTCAATGACATTTTGTGAGATTGGTCATGGTGGTAAACATTGTTTTTGAAAGCTTTAGGAATCAAACTTTTTCTTTTTTAATTGTCATGTTTTCACAGTCTTTGTTTATAATCACTGCAACACCCTCCCGTTGCCCAAATCTCAGAAATATTTCCCATGGTCCACTTTGAGCTCAGGGAGATTCTGTGCGACCAAAAGTAACCGTCAGTGTTTATGTGGCAGATAAGGATTTAAAAAACAACAATTAAATCCCAATCAACACGTTGACCTCCTCCCTAAACATCGGAGCACATTGGCCTCATACTGTGGTCACCCTCATCACCACCTCATGGTTGTCTCTGCGCAGGCTGTTGGGTCTTAACTGGCTGAGGATGTGTAAAATGGCGTAGCCACAGTGGTGGTTGAGAATAGTCCTGACATGTCGACTCGCCCTCTGTCCGCCGTCTGAGTTCCTCTCAACGCGAACTTTGCAAGAACTGATGGGGTCTCCTAAGTCCTTTGCTTTCTCATAGTTCAGCACTTTCCACTGCTGGTTCACCGCCTGCCAGCGTTTAAAGATCCGGTAAACAGACGATCCTTCATGGATTATAAGGCCTGGGCATTGGGACAAAGGGTGGGGGAGGTCAGGGCAGGAAACAGGCTTACATATAGACAAACAGTTGTTTGTTCAATTACAATCAGGAAGCACTGAAAAGGGACACAAGGTACAGAGTGAATAAGAACTATACGATCTTGAAATCCAAAGCTTAATATAATAGACTTGTTTGTGGGTATTTTGGACCGATGTTTGGTAAAAAAAACGGTTTCAATTCAAATCCCTTTACAAGGAAAGAAAAAAAAAGCAGAGAAAGAACGCAACAAATACAGTAATGCAACACCAATGCATTATTTTATTTGTGTTGTTGCACTTTATAATAAAATGTGCAAAGTAATCGATCAAAAGAAAGAGATAATGATAACAGCAGCTTTCGACTATTGGATGGATTGTCATACCATTTTATTCTTTTGTATTACTGGCAAGATAAAGCCTATAAACTTTTGGGATCTCCCGACATTGCCATGAGGTTTTTGGTAAAAGGTCTTCTGCCTTAAACTTTGACCTTCTTGATTGTATATCTTCTGCGCAAAGTGGTCCAGAAAAGCCAGAGTATGCATGCTAGTATGCAAATGTAAATACCATGTGTCGGAAAAACTACATTTGGCGTACTGAATAATGTGCTAGTTTTGGTATTAAAAAGTATTGCGGTAGTCTTGGTAATAATGCAAGTGGAAGACAGAGGTTTGAGTCTTACCGATGCAAACTATGTCCATGAAGCCGTACATGCCGTAGCATATCTGGAAGAGGAGATCCTGCCGCTGCCATTTGGCTGAAGGGCTGAGAGAGGACCACACCAACCAGGAGATGCTGGCGATGAGGAACAAAGAGCCCAGGATCATGGCCGCAATCTGCACCTTCTCAATCACAGTCAGAGAGAGGGCCTGCCACTAGGAAAGACAGAATGAGACCCAAACATGTACCTGAACTGTAGATGTACATATCAAAATGTTTCTTAATTATGTAAGACCCTGTAATGATGCAAGGTTTCTCAGTTTCTGTAATGAAAAAGTTAACACATGCATGCTTCAAAATGGAAAAGAACACCCGTATTTCTACATAAAGCACACTAACAAAGCAAATACAATCTATGATGGCATATGTGGTAAATTCATAACACCAGAGTGATAAAACATTCACAAACGATTAACATTCCAATATACTTGAAAGAGAGAAGTATATAGAAAAAGTACATAAAAGAAGCCATATTTCTAAATATCAAAATATATAATATAGATAATATCTCTGTTCTAGCATTCAGAGGCTGACGACATTTGGTTATACTGTCTGCTCGTCTGGTTAAAATATGTGCCATTGTCTGCAAAAAAACGGTATAAATAGCTCTGTGTAAATAGCGATACTCTTATCTGCAGTGTGTCTTATGTTATGAATAAGTGCAGGTAGACAGCATCTGTCCAAAACGTGTGATTTTGGTAGTGTAAACACTGCATGGCCTCTGCTGTGTGCCATTACATTGATCTAATCAATGTCCACTAATTTGATCACTAGCTTGTTCACCCTTCCCTTAATCAAATATTGCAATGTGAAGTGTGTGCATTACTTGTTGCCTTATAGTCTGGCAGTCTAATGTCAAGGATTGCATTCATCTCCTTTACAAGTTATACCCATGTTACATGGGCCATGTAAGAGAGTTTTCATCATAAAGCTGAGGAGAGAGAGACAGAGAGTGTGTGTGACTGTACCTGCAGAGGGTTTTTGGTGCTGATGGCCAGGACCTCGAACTTGAAGTAGCAGATCTCGCAGCTCCAGGAGCCTCTCTCGCTGATCCAGCGGATAAGGCAGGACTGGTGAGTGCAGCGTACAGAGCCGTTACAGCGACAAGGGCTCAACAACTCCCCCTGCAGGACACACACAGCAGCTGCATGAGAAACACTGAGCAGAGGCTGCTGGATGTTATTGAATCTGCCTGTTACAAGATCTAATTTGGTGAAGATGACAGAACAAATAAAGGCATTCAGCATTAAGAGAACAACTTGCCTCCCTTCCCCTATATTGTTGCTGTCACATTGTTATCTACTAGGCATGGTGTTGTTTAAGGGTGTTCAGGGTTGTTCCTCTCATGAAACTGGCCAATGGGGTTAAATAAAAAAATTGTATAGCTTGATGCAAGCACCGATATAATCAATATAAAACTATAATGTATGTATGCAAATGGTATTATAATGTCTAGGAAGTTAAAGCTTCAGAGAAGCTGAACTGTCTTTGAATTATGCAAATTGTGTTTTCGTAGTATTTTGGGTATTGTGGGTATTTTGAGTTAAAGGTGGGGTAGGTAATTTGGAGAAACCAGCTCGAGTGCGCTAGAATTTGAAAGTACACAACCGGAAAAAATCTGCCTCTTCCTTTAGACTTCCTTACAGAGCCCCTCCTCCAACACACACGAACGCACACATGACCAATGAGGACACGAGATAAGTTTGTGCACAGATGGAAGGCTGACAGGCAGGTAGGCCATCCAGTTATTTTAGCCGGGCCGGCTGAAATGATTGGTCGTGTTTTTTCGCAGCGCCACGGCTTCCACAGATCACATTTTTTTATGTATTTATTGTCAAAGCATTTAATATATTCATTGCTATCGGGATGTTAAGAGCATTCCATGGAATATAACAAAAAGTGTTTCTGAAATAAATTACATGCCCCACCTTTAAGTTGATTATGGTGTAAGTAATAGAATGATTTATTGACAGTCAATGTCCAATTTTGGTCTCCAATGTTGTATTTGGAAAGCTCCATCAGTCCATCTTCGTTCTCTCACATGAAGCATGGGTGATGCCCAGTCAGAGCTGGTTGATGTGGCCAGGAAAAGGAGGTTTGGGGCCCTCTGAAACTGCTTCCTAAGCAACCCGATTGCGTATAAGGAGATAACGATGGATAGATGGTCCTTAAATATGTTTAAGACATAAGACAGTTGATCCCCCATTCAATATGACTAATTGTGGTAATGAAGATAGACTTCGCCTCATTACTGCGAAGATGTTTCAAGCATCATGCACTATAGTCATGTGCTGACTGAAAGGAAACGTTCAGGGGTTGATGTGTTAAGAGGATATCACCTAACCAGACGTGTTTAACAAATCAAAATGTAATAGGATGAGAGTTTGTGGTTTTGGTTGGATTTGATACATTTTGATTAATGCCTTTATCCCGAAAGTTTCCTTCTCTTGTGTCACTTTCCTGTAGTCTCAGAAGAAATCACAGGACATCTGGTGCAGGTTTGTGCTGTCAGTACCAGACTCCCCAAGGCCCTCGGACTGACAACACTCTCGCACATCTCACATTATGTTCTGTCTGACTCCAGGTGATGTGCTAGGCCTTTAATTAGTTGGATATCTAGAGGGGAAACAAATCTTTCTGAGACCTCTAGCAAAGTCTCTATCTTCAAGGTTGATATCATTCGCAAGATTTGACGCGCTCAGACTTTCACGTTTGACGTGAGCTTTTTTTAAATGTTTTAACTTTCTCTGCATCCATCCCCTCAGTTTGTATTCATGTGAGTGGAGGAGACTTGAGCTGCACTTTGTGTGACCTGCCTAAAGCATAAAGAAATGATCAAAGGTTTGATCCCTGTGATAATGTGTTCTATGCAAGAGTCCTGCAGCCAGTTATTAATAACTCATACTAACTCATATCCCTCGAATTATAATGAGTATTAATGTCTTTAATGTCGAAGAATCTTTCTCTGAAACTTTCTTCGCTGTGTTTTTTTAAAGGAGCCTAATTTTGAAGATCAGATGCTGAATCTATTAATGCGAGGAATTCACAGGATCACATGGTAAATAAAAAGCTCCTCCTGCTTCTATCCAACCTAACTGATGCCCTCTGCCCAATGCTATTTTCAGATCACTTTTGGATATCTTAATTGCTTTTTTCTTTGCATCAGAGCAGACTTGATGAGGGGTATTTGAAACAGTTTGGTATTGATGTGAAATGTGTTTTTAAAACTGAATTTGTCTGCACCACTAAAAGCAGTATTTTTACACCCACATATGCAGTTTGCTTGTTATCATGACTAAAAGCTAACCCTGAGGGCATGGCTGAATAATTTCGGAATAGTCAAAGTTGAAGAAAAAAGACTGGATCGGTACTAAAGTTTGCAGTAGTGGTTTTAACTATGGAGTCTTAGTATTATTTTTTCTAAAGCACAGACGTTTCTCATCCCATTCCACATAGCGTGATACATCTTTCACTTCGAACATTTTGAAGAAAAAATCTTCCTGTGCAAGCCTCCGGACTTAATGAAAAACAACACTGATTTGCTGGAGTTTTTCCTAACGCCTTAAAAAATATTGACATTTGAATGTACTTTCTCAGCCTGGCCCTCGTCGGCTACACCATGACAAAATGTACACTATTTTGGTCATGGGTATGTTCTGTAACAAAACATCTAAAAACAAAAATATAAAGGTCCAGTTCAGGGACCGCCATTTGATCCCTGGAACTGGATCAAATGGTGGTCATTGGTTGGAAAAAGTTTGAGAACCACTGGCCTACCTGACCCCCTTAAAGCACAGGAACCCACAGTGATACCTGTATTATATAATATACCTTCTCCGGGCCCTGGAAGCAGATCCGGCACTGCGGTGACCGCGTCCCGCTCTCCGAGAGGCTCGGCAGGGAAGCGGCGTCCAGGCCTGCTCCTCCCTCGGGTTTGTCTTCCTCCGTGTCCTCCACTGCCAGGCTGCGTGGCCGGGACTCCGAGCCGTAATATTCCTCCTCATCGTCCCGGTGAGAGCAGCTCAGAGGCGGCCAGCCACAGCCTCCTATGGCGAGCCCTCGCATCCCGGTGCGTGTGTCCGGGTGTGTGTCAGTCCTCCTGCTTGATCCAGAGCGCATCAGTAACAACACTTTGAGTTCATTGAAAAACATCCGTGAGATAAAAACAGCCTTCAGCTTCACTGTGGCAGGTCCATTATAAATTATCATTATTATTATTAGGCCTATTATTATTAGGGTTATTATTAGGCTAATATTATTATTATTATGGCATCCGAACCATTTGATTCAAGTAGGCAGTTCACATCCTATTAAATAAAATACAGATCTCGGTCAAAAAAGCGTGCTGGAAATATGATAGGCTATTAGATCAGCCCATAGCTCTTTGCATATCCTGTTGTTATAGCATGTGCACCGCTATCCAGCCAATGGGGAAGCATTATTTATCATGGATACAGCCAATGAAGGCTGCGAGCCACGCACTGTGATGCACCAGCATTAAAGTCAGAAGTGTCCAACAACATCATCCTCCTATGCCTACATGTTCAGTCCGGTTCTTCATTGTTAGACTGTCCTAGTGTTTTCTTGATGTTTTTAAATGAGCATATGGCAAAAATGTTGATGTCGTTTCTTCCTCAGGCAAAAAACAGCGAGGGTGTGTGAAGGGGGGTTGATATTAAATCCTATTAAAATGAAGTCAAAGCCGATTAATATGTTGGACTCTCTATTTATACAGGATATATGAAATCCACGAGGTGACAAGCGTGCATTCTTTGTTGTCTCGTGGTGGCATCCATTATTTCACGGGAGTCCTTCTTCGCTGTTGCCTTGTTTTATTTTCTTTTTAGGATCGACCCACACATTTTCTCCTTAAGCAGGTCCGTTGCAACGTTAACATCCAGCAGCGGTGCGTGTTAGAGATGGATAGGGAAAAAAGACAAAAAACAATAATCCATTTTCCGACAACTTGCACTCACAGTTTTCTGTTCGTCTCCCTCCATCTCTGCGCCACACAGCAGGAGGAGGGAGAGGGTGTCAGATCCTGCAAACGTAAAATGAGCCGAGAGCAGACTGCAAACGTCCCTTCCGGGTAGTTAAAAACAATCGCACATCATCATCAAATCTTCACCAAATATACTCAAGGCCTCCATTAATCATTGTGACAATAAGATGCCTCTCCACGTGGCAGGCTGCACTTTATTATACAGTTTATGACTGAGGCTGCAGCGATGTGCCCCGGGATCTCTAGGATGTTAAAGATTGAGGTTCAGGTTCATAATGACGGAGGCTGCTGTCCGAGGTGCTGATGTTCATGTGACGTGGAGGCCACGTGCTGATCCCAATCGGCTGATGGATAAAGACAAACAATAACTGTTCAACTGTGTGCGTGTGTGTGTGTGTGTGTGTGTGTGTGTGTGTGTGTGTGTGTGTGTGTGTGTGTGTGTGTGTGTGTGTGTGTGTGTGTATGTGTATGTGTGTGTGTGTGTGACCATATTTTTGCATGGTTTCATAACACTCAGAACAGAACAAAGACCCTTGAACAGCAGGACACACAATAAGCCCACCATTCACAGAAACAAAACACATCCGTCGACTGATTGTCTTTAAGGAGACTCTTTCCCTGATCATCCTCTACAAAGAAAAGCAAATGTTTGCGTTTTATGACTTAAATTACACACATACAAATTGATCATGTGAAATTGTCGAGTAAATCTAATTACCAGGGATGTTTTTATTAATATTATGTGGCTTTGTTCATATTAGATTATTTTGTAATACTATTGGTAACCTTTTCAAAATTCCATGCGGTTTTAAGATGAATGGGGAGAAAGGGCAGTTGTTAGTTTTAATATCAATGTGATATTTAATGAGGTTATCTGTTTGTTTGTTTTCGAGAAATGCTGCCCAAGTTGCAGCAAGAATTGTATTGGATAATAATAGGTAGTGTGGTAACAAACAATAAAGGAAAAGGTGATTAGTGATCCTTAATTTCGTCAACATGTGATACTCAAACAAACTGTAAGACTTGTGTCATAATTCTATATGTGCAGTACTTGACTTTGAAATCACATAAGCCAGCAATGCTGCAGGGAAGGCAATGATTGGAGGCAGCAATAGTTATCACAGCTTTGTATGAATACTGATTGCAGTGTGTCCTCATCTGCATGATAATGGAGGCCCGAGGCATGTTGTGTAAAGATTAGAGCCAGAGGCAGTCTGATGGCTTGAGTAAGCTGAGGCAGTAAAATGACATCAGATATCAGTTTGAAAGACAGGGCAGGGACAGTGAACCACAACATCAAAATACATAGCTTCCCCCAAACCTATTACCATTTCTAAATCTACCTTCTCTTGTAAGAAATATAAGAAAACATGATACCAGGCTTGTGGTGCGTAAAGCACACAAACAAAACAGCAGTGTCTCTTTCTAGGAATCATGAACCAGTTACTAAAGCATAATTTGTTGTGAGAATCTTTCATGTAGGAAACATTCTCTTTCCATTACTGCACAGGAGGCATGCATCAATTCATCAACACCAGCATCAAGCCTTTTTCACAGCAGAAATTCTGACTCATCATAGTAAGAAACCACAGGTGAAAAAAATACAAATAAATGGCTTTGTTCCATTTAGCTGCTTACTCTTCATTGTGCATGCTCTCTCCTTGTTTTTAAATGCACAACTTACTGGGACACTTCAATGGAACCATCGGTAATGTTATGTGTAACACATTTGTTTTATGCACTCAACATGTCTGCTGTGAAAAAGAAAATCCTAAGAAAGTACTAAAAGGTTGTTAATCTCCTTCAGAAATTGAGGCAGAATGTTTCTTCAGCATGTTCTCTAGGTTGGGCAGAAAGCCCTAAATTCATATTTGTTCCCCTGTCACTGAGACTATCTGCAGGCCAGTGTCTCTGCGATACATCCCCATTTCTGGACTAAACGTCTATAAATGACAGATCTGCCTTTTCCCCTAAGCATTGATCAGGAACAGTAGCAAAAGCAGTAGGCTGGAAGGAAACCTGTAGAAGCAATGAAAGACTGTGACCCCAACAGATGTTTGGTTGTGCTGGACACCAGAACACAAACTATGACTTACCTGTTAGGTGATCAGTCTCCAATAGGTGTGTGTAGAGCTTCATTCATGGGGAAGCATTTTGTTGCACTGCATATTAGTTTGTGAACACTAAAGCATGACTGAGCAGGAGAATATTGGCACACATGCAGAAGAATGAGACAGGTGTTGCATTTAAGAAACTTTATTGGATGGTTTTATGTCTGGAGACAATCTTAACTCACATTTAGATGCCGGGTGGTTGGATGGCCGAGCCACAAATGTTGTGGTTGGTGTATAAACAGCATAAATATCTTGAACGCAGTTTGGTAAGCATTAATGTTAAAGTACAAATATATTAAACAGCGTGGAAACACTTATCTGTGCTCTTCTTTGGGCTCTCCCATCTCCAACTCCCAGGGTGCGCAATTAAAAGATTCCGCGGGTAAACTGACACCTGTTTATCGTTCCGGGAGGGCTACACTAGGATCGAGTATAGGGTGTGGTGAATTCCTATTAGATGTATGTTTGGTAGCTTTGTTTTATCTGTTTAATGTATGAATGATACATGGTCAATTATTGTTTGTTAGGTATTTTAAAATCAGATGTATTATTGTTTGAGTTGTATTTCAGTTGTCTATGCAAACAGATCTAACCATAGCACATCCCTGTTTTTGGTAGTAAAGTATGGGTGCTATATATAGCTGTTTTTTTCAGTAGCCATCGAAATTGCCACTACCGATAAATGTTTTTATTTCAATTACTGATTTACTAATGAAAATTAAGTTTAATTTATTAGATAAACAGCTCCCAAATATCCATAAAGCTGCCAGGCAACAACTCATTAAACCTTCTTATAGACCTAGCCGCTGTGTACAGATGTAGGCTACTTTATGGAAAATACTTCAGTTCAGATGTGATAATAGTTACGGTAAACACATAGCATTTTACACCTCTCAATTCTTTTTTAAATTATTATTATTATTATTATAATTTATTGTTGGCATATCATCTTTTGAATATATTTTCTTCATCTTCAGCATGTTGTGCTTATATATTTCGTACTTTTTTTCTTTTTTCTTTTAAGACATTTTATTTATATTTTACCGATTTTATTCCCTAATACCATTTGTGGAAGGCTAAAGAAAAAGGCGTGTCTGGTATGTTGGCCTATTGTTAGAATCGGAAATGAAACAGCAACATGATCTTTAAAGATATGCATTTAACAACACTAATATGGAATTAATCTTCAGTATAGATTGTATGATATTTGTAACTTTATAAGGCACAGCAGAGCTTTAAGGTCTTGTACATGACATGCGGTGAAGATTTTTAGCTCCGCCTCCTGAAGAGTTGCCAGAAGCAACAGGAAGAGACAACCCCAAAAAAGAGTGCAGCAGACTGGAAGGGAAAACAGTGGAGGCCGAAATCTTAATCTGTTGATTGGCCTCAGCACATCGGACCCACCGCTGGAGCTGTAACCCTCCGCCCGGACCCGACCTGCTGACCCGCTCTGGAGGAATTATACGTGGCACAACAGTGAGCATGTCCTCCTCATAAAGCTAAAGTAAAGCCTACCTGCCGCAGAAAAGACCGCGCCGAGGTATGTGAAGTATCTGAACTATCGTTTACAAGAGTGTGATTCATGTGTGTGACAGTGTGACATAGCCTAGTTTATGTAATATGGTACAGATGTGGAAATGCAAGTTGCTGACGGTGATCTGTCTCTGCCGTCTGTACTTTTTACTGTGTTCCTCCGCCACGTCAGTGAACATGTAGGTGAGGAGGGGAAAAAGTCCGTGTGGCCTGTTGTTTCTCCACTTTTTAATGCTGTTTAATTAACAAAGGAGAGCTATGGAGGGGCACCACGTGTCGGGACCGAGGGCTTTCCGTCTGTGCTGGCTTGTTTCGGCCTCCTCCCACTGGTCCCAATGTCCGGCTGGATTAAGTACATTAAAACATGTGGCTGAGAAGTTAGAGTTGACAATCTGTATACTGACAGGCTCTTCTGGTGGTCGATAGCTGCTGGCGTCATTGTTGTGAGACAGCAGCGACCCTTCCAGCTGTAAAATCTGTCCTCTCAATTAATTTTCCTCTGCTGTTCTGTCACTGAGGAGGAAATGAGGAAATGTTTTTAGGGTGACAAGCCATGTACAGCCTGACCACATCCTGTAGTCAAGAGGATGCTTGGCATTTAGACCTCACAGAGCCTGGATATTCATTATGGACACTGCATGACTCACACATCAAAATGGCAGTATTGACCAGGGCTGGGCAGTATTCTGATATAAATATCTTCAAGACTAGATATTGATTATCAATAGTTTTGTGTTTCCCTGGTTTAAAAGACTGCATCATAGTATAATCATGTAAACTTCTGAACCAGCCTGTTCTCACTTTTTCATACTAATGTCTCATTGTGTAAATATTTTTGAATTATCACAATTTGTTTCCAATATTGGGCATATATATCTCCGTATTTAACTTTTAACTGGTAAACATTTATTTTCTAGCTTTGGTGTTTAGTTACTTTACTGTCTCAGAGTAATACCTCAACACAGGAAGTCTGCAAAACAGCTTTATTTAGGCATTCAACATCTGTTACACTCTGTTTGCTCGTAATATGAACAATATGCGATAGCTAGGGGATTTCTGAATGAAACTGTAGTGTTGCACCGTCATCACCTTCATTCAGCAACTAAAATAACAATTAAATGATTTTTAAGTAACATCATACTAAGTAGTAATGGGAATGGGACCCAATTTTACTAGTACATGTATTCAAATTGGGGAAGCTTTTATTACAAAAAAGAAACAATAACTAAATGTGAAATTATTTGTTAAATCCTTCTCTCAAAATGTCCATTTTTGTTCAGTTGGTCATTCTGTGCAAAACGTATTGTGTTTGCCTGTAACCACTAGATCACAATACATTTCTTGTTTTAATTGTTTGTCTAATTTGTTGCTCCAAAAATGTTGTTAAGCATTTTGGCCAGTTGTCCTTAATCATTGCACATTTTATTTTATATAAATGCTGCATTACTATAAATAAGTTGAACCATATTTATATTGCTAATTCAACTGAATTAGAAGTACATTTATATGCTGTGTATTTTTCCTAATTCAGTTCTGATATCAATAACTTTAACAGGTATTTATATTTCTTGCAGATGCACAGGAAGGCATGCAGGTTCTTTTCCGCAGACACTTTTACTCAACTGTCTTTGCATTAGAGGAAAAAACGTGGTGTGTTCAACGTGCGTGATGCAACATCTCTTCCTCTTATTAATATTTTATATTGGCCAATTCAACAATTGTGGTTTATCTGAATCTACAAGCACATTGGCTATACTAGGTTTAAGCTCTTGGACAACATTATGTTCACTTCCACCAGTATATGATTTATATTGAGTTATAAGCACCATTGTGGCACTATAATAAATATGCATATAGATATAATTAACCCTATATGTACCTGTTGGGTAATACATGGTTTGTAGAATAAATGAGCTCAGCTAGGGTAGGATTTTGATAAAGATCCAAAAGGAAGAAAATCTAGATTTATTTTTAATGTGCCCACAAAGAAGCACATGTACAGCATTTCTACATTAAGCTTAAACTCTGCATTTCTCTGTTTCTTTTCTCCAGGCTCATGAAGCAACCGTGTAAACATTAACTCGCCAAACATGCTGTCTCATGCTGGCAATGTTTTTTTCTACAGCTATTAATAATACATTTTGCAGAGCCGGCTTTGGAAAATGAAGGGACTGGTTTACAACGGAAGAGAATGAATTCCTTGTTGAAGTGTTCGGCTTTCAGTGGATTGTGTTTCTTCTTCTTTTGTTGCTGTCTTTTCTCACTCTGCCCTACAGAAACAATTTTAACTACAGCTCTACTTCACTTTTTTTTTGCACTTTATCCGCCCTAACAAATCCCCTGTGTGCTCATATTTGATGTCTGACACAGCATGACACTGAAACTTTTACCGCCCTCACTTTTTTATTCTTATTGTTACCATTCATATTAAGAAAAAAAAAGTGTTTACTGAAAGTCAATAAGCAGTAAGGGATGCCAATTTGCCGAATGTGATGGGAGTAAGAGTAGTGCTCCACAATTGATCACATCTTAATCAGCATTTTCAAATACTACTATAAACTAAATAGGATTTACTGTAATATGTGTTCCGCTCACACATAATCTTGTGTTGACTAATAAACAACAGAGAGCAAAAGGGGAAAAACAAAAACTGAATACAGAGGGAGAAGAAACGTATTTTTAAGGGCTATTTTTAGATTCAGAAGGAAAACATGAAAGGGTAAATCAGTGCTTTGTTTATTGTAATTTGAAAGGGCAACATACAAAAAGATTGTACATAATCCTGTTTATCATTTTTTGCCTATTTGGGCAGCTTTACCTGAGAGGAGGGTCAGGGTGAAGAATATTATAATGATGCTGCTCTACTCTTTCCTTAGAATAATGAGCCCTAACATTTTGACCTTAGTACCAAACCTCCGGATCCCAATAACTGTAGTAGAAAGCAATAAAAACAGCAGGAAGAAGCAGAGGGGGACCTGGGCCATTAAACGGCACAGACAGTACAATATGAAGGTGGCAGGCGTCATTCTTAAGTAGGTGGAAGGGGTACACTGTGGGTCGAGGCTTGAACAAAGAAAAGGAAGGAGTGGGATGGGGCTCTGTGGTTGTGTGCGGATGGATGGACTTGGTGAAGGGGAAAGTTATGCTTTTTCGGGCTGGGTGGTTGAAGGTGCTTCCTGTGCTGGCAGAGTGGAGACCAACAGTCTTGCGTCATGTGTTTTTGCTTTAAAGCAGAATCCCATCAGTGCGTCATTTGACTTTTTTCCAGAGGTCAGGTACTCTAGAAGAGCACTGATAAATTGCTCTTTGGATACATCAAAAAACATGTCACACTTTTCAGCACTCTGCACCCAAAGTACCTGGAGTGCTCTTTAGATAAAACGCTTATTTCACTCCTGCTGCCAGAAAGCTTGAAAACATATTATATATGTGCAACCCTTGTGTGAATCAAGCCCTCCTCACCTCCAAGTCAAAGCTGCATGAATCAATGTTTTTAAATCGGCAACAGGTCAAAAGAATGTTCTGTGAATAAGTACGACACATTTCCCTCATCTCTACAGAGCGTTTTAGCATCATTGATTTGGTTTTACAGTCCTCTGCTTTATTGTTTTGATTCCCATCAGACTCATAGAGACTTAATGTTATCATCACATGTCATATTGTTGTCCAAGGTAATGTGGTAAATCAGTGAGCAGCGCTGCTTTATACCAACATCAGATTTCATCAGAGGATTACTGTACCTTGATTTGTTTTTCTGCAATAGACATTTATATTTAAGATATGTTTTCTTTAAACAGTTTTTCAGTCAACAATAGTTGCTTATGTTGCACATTCTGCACACAACCAAAAAGGCCTACTCCGCTCCTTTGCACATTCAGCAGGTTGTTTTCGTACAGCATGCCTCCGCTGTACACAGCTCTGCTCACTACACACTGGTGGACACCCTGGAATAACAGTGATAACTAATGGAATTACTAAAGTGGAAAAACAAATCATGTCCCCTTTTGTAGAGCATAATATTTATATTCTAAAGATATGTGTATAAGGTTTCCCATTTAGTCCCTGCTTTATTTCCAGTACGTTCAGGAAAAATAGCTCCTGCTGCATATTGGTGTGATATTTGACATACACTGCTTCCTAGTTTTTTTTAGGGAGAGTTGTTCACACACTCGGATTTGAACTTCTTCATTGTTAAAATTGTTATTAACATTTCAAAGTTAAAAAGGCATACTAAGTTTATACTGTCTATTTTCAGGGTGTGATTACTTTCATTATCTAATTATCGCAATAATGTCATTTATACTTTTTGCATCTGATCTGTGTCATACCTTTTGTCTCATACCTAGTCAGTTGATCTTGGCGATGGCTCACGGCACCAGTCTCCAGTATGAACCCGTGGCAGAGATCGGAGGCGGGGCTTACGGGACGGTCTACAAGGCCCGAGATACAGAGAGCGGGCAGTTTGTGGCTCTGAAGAGCGTGCGGGTACAGACAGACCAAAATGGCCTCCCGATCTCCACCGTCAGAGAGGTGGCTCTGCTGAAAAGGCTGGAGCAGTTTGACCACCCAAATGTAGTCAGGTAAGAAGACTATAAAAGTGTTGTGTTGGCTACAGTTCACTGTGAACACCTCTCACACAAGTTGTATTCTGATGACAGGCTGATGGATGTGTGTGCCACCCAGAGGTCGGACCAGGAGACTAAAGTCACTCTGGTGTTTGAACATGTGGACCAAGACCTCAAGACGTACCTGGAGAGAGCCCCAGATGCAGGGTTAGCCCCCGGGCGCATTCAAGTGAGAACTGAAGCAGTATCTTCCTTTTTTTTAAGGGTCTTTTAACTATCTTTTAAAGCAGGTTCTGTTGGAATGTAGTGCTGGTCAAAATATTCCTTTATGTGTTTCTGCAGGACCTGATGAGGCAGTTGATGTGCGGTCTTGCATTCCTTCACTCTAACCGTGTGATGCACAGAGACCTGAAGCCAGAGAATATTCTGGTAACCAGCCAGGGCCAGGTGAAGCTGGCTGACTTCGGACTGGCCAGGATCTACAGCTGCCACATGGCCCTCACTCCTGTGGTAAGAACTCACCTGGACCACACCATTGTTTTATGTCTTGTGTATGCATTTCCAACATATTACTGTTTATTTTATTTTACCATTTGGGCAACTGCTGGCTTCCATTCGTCTTAGTTGCTTTAAAATACTTAATTGTCAGTGCAATCAGTGTCTAACATGTGACAGTCTGTCGTTAAACCCTTAACCATGAGTTTACCAGACACAATAAATTCACATTAGCCTTTCCCATGTTGGCTTACTAGTCGAACTACCAATCAAAATAGCATACATGTAATGTTTGGTCTGTCTGGTCTTGGTTTGAGCTTCGTTGAACTCACATTTAAGAAAAACTTTTAACAAGTCTAAGAGTCTTCATCCATGCTAGAGTCTATGAGGCAGCACTTAAACTAAAAGTTAACTTCAGCATGCTAATTATTTACAATGACAATGCTTACATGGTCCTTTTCAGCAGGTACTATTTAACTTTTACTTTCTTGGCTTAGCCTGTTTGCATGCTAACATTAATTAATTGACACCAAACACAAAGTCCAGTTTGTAACTTCATATTCATAATAAATTAAG
>NW_011332983.1:303276-315932 GCF_000735185.1 Notothenia coriiceps
TTTGTAACTTCATATTCATAATAAATTAAGGATGTGTCCGCCTGGTAGGAGCTCAATGTAGGGAACATTTTTGTAATTATTGCAGCTAAAGTACAGGCATTCTGTTGTCCACAAGCTAAAACATGTGTAAACAGTACATTTTAAAAGTGTGTGTGTGTGTGTGTGTGTGTGTGTGTGTGTGTGTGTGTGTGTGTGTGTGTGTGTGTGTCAGGTGGTGACACTGTGGTACCGCCCCCCCGAGGTTCTGCTGCAGTCCAGTTACGCCACACCTGTGGACATCTGGAGCACCGGCTGCATCTTTGCTGAGATGTTCAGACGCAAGTGAGTCAGCAGAATAACTTAAAGAAGACAAGCCTTTTTAATACGTATGTTTATGTTTGTTATGATCAATATGCCTGTGTCAGTGTTTAAATGCAGGTTTAAAAAAATCTATATCTAAAAGAAGTAGCATGAAAACATTTGGCTGTAATTTGATAAGAAGAGAGTCCTGGGGCGAAGATAGCAGCGCATACGACTTTTGGTGGAGATTTGATTAAGTTACAGAGCAGCAGAGATTCGATTACATATCCTGAAGGTAAAGGTTCGTGCTTACAAAGTCAGCTGTAGTTTCTCGGATGAGCTAGCCGGAGGATAGATCATTTGAACCTCTAAAATAAAAATGGAAAAAGGTCTCCCACAAAATACATTTTAATATTACTGATTCATTTTGACACTACTTCTTTGCTTGTATAATGTTCACTGGCAATGTTCTTTTCCCCTAATACTACGTTACAAAGTTAGGAACGATTGAGGCTTTGCATAATCATTGAAGTCTTGTTCAGCCTCATGTTGAGGTCAGCAAATTAAATATATGGACAATGTACAAAACATTTAAATACATTGGTTCCCTTACTATGTTGTTAAAAAAAGCCTAATCTGGGCAACATTCCCTATAAAGGCTAATTCAATGTAGCTTTTATTTTTCATACTTCCAAAGATTCTAAAACAATAGTATGTAATATCATATTGATCATCATGCCAGAGGTATGCTCCACCTTTCACGCTTGAGATTGACGTTAGTAGGTATACTCTGTCTGGAGATTCAAAACAGACATCTATGTGTCTGTGTCCGAGCTGCCCTGATGAGTTTGTGGAGCAGGGTTTCGATTTTATCTGTAAATAGATCACATTATGAGGTTATCTACGGCTCCGGGGAAATCTGGGCTGGATGTCAGACTGTCGGGAAGTGAATTGGTGAAAACAGCTGCCATTATGTAACTGCACATACACATATTTAATTTTATGCTTGCCCTTTCGTCAACCAAGTCTACAAATCATAATCAAACAAGTGTCATCAGTGTCAGGCATGCCCATCCACTGACATCTTCCAGTCCTGCTTCAACACATACAAACAGTTTCTGCATGCAAAAATCACCATGTGACTAAAGCATATTAATGTAGTTTGCAATTTCTCTCTCAGATCAGCTGAGAAATAGAGTACACCCACAGCAGCTCCCTCTAGTGGTACAAATGACACATTGCATTTAGAAAGCAGTCATCTTCAGAAAGAGATTCATGCCTCAAATATTTTTCCTGTGAACGATGGTGATGAAATAATGATACAATCATAATGTCCCGAACAAATTGATTGGGGTAAGATGTTGCAAATGTATACAAACAGTAAAATCATTATTCTGTTTGCAATCTGTGTTTAAAGAACATCATGTTCCTATTTGCCTTCCTGCACAAATGGGAATAGCAAAAGCATGTGAACTAATAAAAGTGCTTCAATGTTTTCACTGTGGTTCAAACTCTCTGTCTGCTAGACCTTTGTTCTGTGGAGAATCAGAAGTGGACCAACTTGGAAAAATTCTTCAGTGAGTTTCAAATAGTTAACATCACATTTACCTGACTAGATGCCTCATATTGTGCGTGTTTAATTAAATATATAATGTAATTTCAGAGTTATTGGCTTGCCATCAGAGGACGAGTGGCCGGCTGATGTTTCACTCTCAAGGAAACACTTCCCCTCACTCTTACCACGCCCGATCACTGACTTTGTTCCAGAGATAAATGAGCTGGGGGCGCAACTATTGTTGGTAAGATTTAAAAATTAAAAGGTTGGTCCATCCTGTCTTCTAAACTATTTATTTTCAGCTGTGTACAGTTGAAAACAAGACGGCAACAGATCCATAACCTCAGGAAGGCTCCGGAGAATTTGTCTTTGCTCATAGTCTGCTGATGTTCATCATCTGCCACAAGAACTTCTTGTGACTAGTGTTACTTAACCAGCTGGTTAAACTCTGGAGAGAGCGTTACTTACAGTACTTCTCTTTGAAAGAAAAGTACTCTTTCTGCACACTAGTTTCACTGCTAGAACTAAAAACCTAAGATCACAATTGTTCTAATTGATTATTAGTGATTTTACCAACATGTTCAGGTTTATTTTGTATATGAGGTGTTTGTGCCTCTACTGTGACATGTTTACACACTTACAATGTGTTGGAGCGCTAACCAATAGAGGCGTGGGTGTCACATAGTGATGTCACTATGTTCCTGAAGTAAACAAAGGAGTCCAAATGAGGCAGGGGGGGCGGGAGTGTGGGAGAGAAACTCCCTCTGGGGGAACTTTGTGATTTAAGCCTTTGCAGTCCTTTAACATGCACAGAAACCTATATAACAAGCTACAGGAAAAGGAAAACCCCAGAAATCACTAAAAGATAATGTGCAGTAAATGTTGCTTTTCTGGGATTACATTTGACTTTGTATTTATTTAATTCTGCTTCTTTGTATGATGTAGAAACAATATGTTAAAGTGCAAAGTAAAAAAAAGAGGCCAGTAACTTCTTGTACTTTCCACTGGTTGCCTGGCAACTGGTCCTGGGCAGATGGTAATGTGGCTCATAACCCTATGTGAGCCGTGTATCGTCTCTAATCTTTTATTTTAAATGTAGTTAATAGATGAGATGTAAGGTGTGTGTTAGTGAGGTTTATTGGTGCCGGCACACAGATTGTGTTGCCTTTGTACAGAGACAGACCCACGTATCAAGTCTTCATGCTGAACTCAGACATGAGTAGTGGCTCAGTCAGTAGGGGCTTGGACTGTGAGCCGTAGGGTTGCCGGTTCAAGTCCCCGACCAGACCTAAAATATGGAGTGTGGTCTGCTACTTGGAGAGGTCCCAGTTCACCTGCTGCCCTGCCGTTGTGCCCTTGAGCAAGGCACCGGACATCCCCCTTCCCCCCTCACTCCCATTGCTCCCCGGGCGCTGTACAATAGCTGCCCACTACTCCTAGTACTACACTCCTGGTGCTAGGATGGGTTAAATGCAGAGAACACATTTCACTGTGTGCTGTGTGCTCTGCATGTGTGACCTTTTAAAGAGGGTTTCATCCTTCCCAATTCTATTCTAAACAGAGAGGGGGGACAGCCTCCTCCAACTGATGCTTTTTAAAGTTATAAAATGTAACATTTCTGCATTAAGATACCTAAAAACGACTAGACTTATAAAAGTGAGTGGTTGTGCTTGTGTGAATTGTTAACTTAAATCATCCCAAAGGATCCAAACTATTTTCTGACCTAGAGAAATCTTTTATACTAATCAAGGTAACGTAATGTTATGAAACAATTCTCTGCTAGAAGATGGCATTCTCACTTAGTTTCTACCTACTTTAAAGCCACGTTTTTAACAATACACTTAACGGCAGCTTTTCTTTTTTACTATATATTTTAACCTGAAAAATTATTATTAGTCATCGAAAGTCTGAATTCAAATCAGAGAAACAAGCTGAGCTAGCGTTAGTGGCAGTCAAGCAAAGACGGAGAATCTCAGATTTCAACATAAAACAGTTTGATCCGCTTATATACCTATTTCAATCAATGGGTCCATTTGTTTTGGAGAAGAGGAGATCGCTGTGGCGGTAAAAAAAAAACCTCAGCGATGATAAACTGGATGGAAAAGCTCACTACAAAGATGACATGGGTGGTGAAGACAACAACTCATGACCTCATGCAACTTTACAATGCCAACAAACTCCATCTTATGTCATTGTTTTGATTTTCAGACGCCTGGCGGCAGAAAATAAAACTGTTCCTTTTTAAAACCCGGAGATCTAAACTACTATGATTGTTTCTTCCACAGAAAATGCTGACCTTTGACCCCTTGAAGCGAATATCCGCGCTGAATGCCCTAGAAGATGCATATTTCCAGGACGAGGAGACATTGACTTGAAATGATGCAGTGAACCGCGCAGAGAGAGGTAACAGTGTCTAAGCTTAGACCTGGCCCAACCATAAAGGAGTTTTAAATATTCCTTGCATTGCCTTTCAAGACGTCTGGGTTATGCTTTGGGATATATTTTTTATTTACTGCTACATCAAAACAGGATTAAAGCCTGAGAAGTGGAATAAAAAAAGAAGAGGAGGGAACTTAAGGATCACTGGCATGCTTTCCAACGTCACAATTAATGATGTTAACATGGCGTGTCTTCAAGGACAAAACCAGTGTTTTTGATGTTTGATTTGTGTATCAGTCTTGTCCGCAGGGACTGGCGCAAAGACACGTCTGTCATCTCCTCTGAAATGTTGCTCTTGTAACTTTTGTGCAGTGCTTAGACAGAAGGAAGCAGAGATGTCATCTTTTCTCATTAAAAGCTGAACAATGTCTGACAAGAGTGACACCTCAGGGTCAGAGCAGCCAGTCTTTAGTGATCTGTGTTTGTCTTAGTATTTGTCCTACTCAAGGTAGAGTAAAACCATCCGTCTTCTGAAAATCATGGGGAAATGAAAGAATAGTCGCAGAAGAAAAACGCACAAGAAAGACAAAAATACTGGTATTGCCCTTAAACATTTTTTTTTCTTTTATTGATCAAAGGACTGAAGGGTTGGACTTCATTTCATGTTACATTTTATGTCAGTTTGTCAATCCCATCTGAAATCCACTAGCACTGCAACCACATACAAATAATAAAATATTTTAATCACATTCAAACTTCATTTGTGTATTTTTATTATACACATGATGGTGTTTTCTTTTAGAATTAATGTGATTTTATGAGCACTGAAATACTTTGTGTGGAAAAAACACTAACCTTAAATACTAACAAAATAATAAAGTCTGCCTCACTTTATCTGTCTTTATGTAATGATATAAACAGTCAATGAATGCGGCTGTCTAAATAAGCAGCAGGTGTCTCCTCTTTTGTTGTTATTTTGGAGGGGAATTGTTACATTTGACATTTTACAGGTGACCACATGATTTAGTATTGCTCTTTTATATAGTGGGGGACTTACAAGAGACTAATGTTAAAGGTGGGGTAGGTAAGTTTGAGAAACCGGCTCATGATACACTTTTTGTTATATTCCATGGAATGCTCTTAACATCCCGATAGCTATGAATATCTGAAGTGCTTTGAGAAAAAAATCCATTAAAAAATGCCATCTGTGGAAGCCGTAGTACTGTAAAAAGCACGACCAATCATTTTAGCCGGCCCGGCTGACAGGCAGGTAGGCCATCCAGTGATTTTAGCCGGGCCGGCTAAAATGATTGGTCGTGCTTTTTACAGTACTACGGCTTCCACAGATGGCATTTTTTAATGGATTTTTTTCTCAAAGCACTTCAGATATNGTCATTTCACTTGGTTAGGAAGGTTCCTAAGCTAAATGGACTATTCGACTTGAACCTCTGTCTGTTACTTTAGACGAAAATAAGGAGCCCCTCCCCACGCCCCTCTGAGAGACATTTGGTTACAAAGAACTCAATGGTGCTCTAGGAGCAGATTCAGGTGATAAGGTGGGGGGGGGGGGGGGGAGGGGTTACCTTGGTTGCTGATTGGCTAATGGTACACAAGACAAACATCGTATGACATCANGGCCCGGCTAAAATCACTGGATGGCCTACCTGCCTGTCAGCCTTCCATCTGTGCACAAACCTATCTCGTGCCCTCATTGGTCATGTGCGCGTTTGTGTGTGTTGGAGGAGGGGCTCTGTAAGGAAGTGGCAGATTTCTTCCGGCTGTGTATTTTCAAATTCTAGCGCACTCGAGCTGGTTTCTCCAAAATTACCTACCCCACCTTTAAGCACAAAGAGAGTGCATCATTCACTTCACTCTATGCTGCTCGTGTTCCTTTCATAAGCCCCCTTCCTGCCTGCGGAGTGCCCACATCTTTCAAACTTCAGGATTTATTTTAATGTGTGTAAATGGGAAATTTCCAAAACCAAGCCCTGATTGCTACACGTTTTCTTCTCAATCTTAAAAAAGCTAATTCCAAAGCCACACAATACATTGAGTAGTAACACAGTTCCCCTTTAAATGAGTCATTTCGCTAACAAAGAAAGAAAGATCGGACAAATTAACAAATTCAAAACACTGAAATACATGTACTCAACAATATAAAAGAACGTCCTATACAGTTGTCCAAGTATATGTATTGCCTGGTTATGAACAAACATTCATACACCGTATCACTTGAGACCTATAATAACTTGGAAGCTGCTAGTAAGATGAGTGATCAGTTCAATGTTAATTAAATGAGGAAATAAGCTAATTCACTTTCAGATCAATACCACTCATGTTTGTACTGTAAATATGAAGCTACCACTTAGCTTAGCATAAAGACAAGCAACACTGGAGCTTGACTCCGTTTAAAAAAACATGTACTAAAGACTCTTTATCTCACCAACAGACTAAGTTGTCATTTGTTTATTCAGTACAGAAAAGCGTATGAGTTATGTTAGAGAGCTTTAGAGTTGTTTAAGTTAATATCAAAGAAGCACTCAAGGTTCGTCAAGGCTGTGAGACTCAGATAATCTTCTCTATATTTTTGTGACCAGCCGGTTTTTTTATCTTCATATTTTCTCACCCCTGTTGTGTGACTGTTTTCCTTTTAGTCCCCCCCACGGCCCCTCGTCCTATTGTAAAGAGAGTCCTTGGGTTTCTTGAAAGGCGCTATATAAATCCAAGTAATCATTATTTTAATTTTTTTCCACCTTTGAACAAAGGCAGAATAGCTATTTCCTGTTTTTCTGCTAAGCTAACTGGAATATTTAGCTCACAGATGTGAACATAGTATCAATATCCTACTTTTCGCAAAAAAGCTAATAACCCAAAATGTAAAACAAATTCCATTAAGCAATTCAATTATACAATCATGCACTTAACTTAAGTAAAAATAATGTTAGACCTTCCTCCAAAATGTATATAGCTGGCAGTGTTTTATCAAAATGAGAAACAAAAGTCCATAATGTGATATAACATCTAAATCAGAAATGTTGCATCAACTTTTTTTATCTGACCTAAATAGGCCTTCAGTATGCGCGCATAATCTTCATTCCAAATTATAACTATTTTGTTCTCCTTTTAGTTTCCACCCTGAAGATTTACAGTTTCATTTGATCTGGTTGCGTTGCTGCTTAGTTTCGATTATCCATTTAGAAAGGATCAGGAAATTCGATTTTATCTTCGTATATGTTTTTTATTTTTATTTTTTAATGACCTGCAAATACTAAATACGTATATTCATTAGTTTCCTACATCATACACAAATCCTTATTGCTTTCTAAATATTGCATTGATCCAAAGACACCCAGATTAGTTCTGTGCATCCTCATTGAGAGGGGATGCTGAAGCGGGGGGAGAGAGCGGGAGCTGCTCATACATTGCTCTGGAAACGGAGAGGGAGAGACAGACAGAGCTGGAAACAGGGCAGGTGCTTTTGCAGGAGCAGAGTTGGGTTTTTTTCTCTCGTCTCTCTTTTGTCGTATCGGCACAGATGCAAATCTGATGCATGTTGGCAGGGAGCAACACCGTCTCACTGGATGCCTCTCATCCCCATCCTGTGTTCGGAGCTGGATCCAGAGTGGAGCAGGTTGTGCGGCAGGCTAACAGCGGGCTAGCGGGGGGCTGCAAGGCTCTGTGGCTGCGAGAAGAGGAGGAAAAAAAGGAGGAGGGGCTGTGGTGAGCTGGTGGGCTTCCTCCGCCTCACAGACACATTTTATTGACTTGCTAATTGGATGAGGCACTCGGAGGAGAGGATGCGGTGACCGAGCGGAGCTGCTCTGGACAGGCAGAAGGAAGCATTGCTCAGGCTGCGTAAATCTGGCTACTACGTCTCTTCCTTTCATTTTCTGGAGACATAACAACAGATGTTTTTCAGCATCTCGCAGTGACCCCCACACCGTGCATACATCATTTTATGCATGACATTGTCGTATGGAGGCTCCAGCTGCCAGACGCTTCGTGACAAGTGAATGATTTCCATTTATACGTTTTTGCACCCTGTTCCTTTTCACCAGTTTTCTTTCTCTCGTATCAGCTGGAGCTCATTTCTTGTCAGCCCTTTGATGTGCCGTTTGATATGAATGGTAATCTGATGGCAAGATCAATTCTTCATGAAATCGAATGTACGAGGAACTGTTCAATGGATATTCTTCAGCAAAAATGAAGGTATGATATGGAAATTCTATACATTCACATTCTATAGTAAGGTGGCATTATTCAGCCAGCATTCATTTCAGTTTGTACTCACAAAAAATGGATCAACCAAATGTATCGGCTGTTGCATAATTCCAGGCTGAAATCTGAGTCTGAGGCATCAACAGAGTGTAAATACCTTTCTCCTCAAGCTAGCCCTGTGACTACATGTCACATTTGCACAGACTAAAATAGTTAGGGAAGAAAAGCAGAGCAACGAGAGGTAAGGATTATGAATGAATCAGTATGGGACCCGTAGTATCGGTGTGCATTGAAGAGGATTAATGGAGGCATTACAAATCAGTCTAGACTAGTTACAGCAGTGGGTCAGCCTTTTCAAATATATTCTAAAAAATTTGGAATTCAAAATGCATTCCTGTATTTTCCCTGAATCATGTCTTTATTGAATATTTTCATGAAGAAACTTGGATTCCTGTCAAGCCACAAGCCTGATATCAGACATAATCTTCTACACAAGGTGTGATAGCATCAGGTTGGATCTGTGTTTGATGTTGATCTTAGATGTTCTTTCTCCTCTGCTCCAGTCGTGTCCCGGTTGCCATGACTGAGGTGTGCAGGTCTGGCTGATTGCAGGTGCCACTGCGCTGAAGTCTGCTGTCCCAATGAGCAAGGCAGCCAACCCACAGAAACGCACCACCTACCTCATCTCCCTCACTCTGGTGAAGGTTGAGGCTGTGCCAGAGGATGTAGAAGGGAACCAGAGGGAGGCTCTCCCAGAGGGGGAAGGGAGCCCTAAGAAAGAGGAGGAGCAGCAGGAGGAGGAGGTGAGCAATGCCCCTGAACGGGAGGAAGAACCCGTGTGCATACAAGTGGGGGAAGAGGAGAGCACACAGGGGGGAGAAGAGCTGGAACAGGTGCAGCATGTCAAATATGGCAGTCCCATCGAGAACTGGGGAAGGCTTGAGAGGAGGGAACCTCAGAGAGACATGGTATCAGTCGGTAAAAGCAGAGACACTTCTTTTGTACATCCACCTATTAGGCAAATGGTCAAAGTGTATGGAGGGACTACCTCTGAGGGAACAGTGCGCAGAGAGGGTCCCCGCTCAGAGGCCATGCGCCCTAAAACTGAACTCTACAGAGAACCCCCCAATCTGTTCCTGAAGGGGGAAAATGGAGCAGACCTGAGCAGTCGCTCTCGTTGCAGCCTCCCTTTTTCCATCCCGCCGCAGGTCAGCCAGCGTCCTGAGGTCCTGATGAGGTCACATGCAGGAGGAAGCTCTGCTGGGTGGAGGGAACTCAGAGAAGCCAACGCAGGCCTGTATCACTCTGCTAGGACTTTGGATCGGAGGGATAACCGGTTCGGGGACCAGTCTCCTCTAATGGCAGCTACAACTCTGGGGCCTTACAGGGCGTCCTGGGCTGACAGCGACGGGAGGGGCACGCTCATCCGCCCCGGAGCCCCTGTCAGCGGGGGGTTTTCAGGCATCATGGCCAGGGACAGTCCTCAGGGGGAGAGGTTTAAAACAGTGTCTGTTTCCCTGCCTGCACCTGTAGCCCCCGACATGTCCAGGCTTCAGAGGAAAGTTCCGAGTCGCACCGTGGACAACAGCGACCTGCACTCCCCCTCTGAGGACCTGAAAAGGGGGAAGGAGGGCCAGGGAGGGACAATCCAGCGCGCTCCTCCGAAAGACCGAAAGATGCTCAAGTTCATAAGTGGCATTTTCACTAAAAGTACAGCGGCAGCCAGCGTCAGCACCACACCCCCCCTCTATCCAGCTGTAGAGAGGGGCTCCAGTGAGGAAGAAGGTAAGGCCACCTCATGCATTCAAAGTACTCGGAGGCTTTTTATGTATCATTTTTTTAATAGGTTTAATGTCATACATTTCTTCTTATGCTAATGAGCCCCACAGTGCTGCACTTATCAAAATACAGAGGGGAGTAATATCAATAAGGGAAAGTGAACCAACAGGTGACTAAAAACAGCCAAATCTGATGTTTTGCTTCCCCCATCAGTGCTCCTTTTGCTTAAAATTAAGCTACCATTATATAGACCTAGATCATTTTTATTTAATGCGATTACACAGGATCACATTGGAGTCACATCCCCCCCCCCCCTGGAGTCGGTGGATCCAACCCACTCAGTCCCAGTAATGCTGTAATACTCATCTTATTCATTCATTGTATCTTGGCATCGGTTGCTATAAATTACTCACAGTGGCAATATGAACACACACAGGCAGCAGACATGTATCATGCTTATTGATATACAATGATTTTGAATTTGATTCAGTGCTAAAATAAATTCTCATCTGTGGTTACTTTCAGTTGGAGTGAGACATTATAGTGAATGCTTAACTGACGAACATCATTATTGGTTGTGACATTATAATTAGAAGCAGATTCAGATTATGTGACTGAAAGTCTGTCTGAGATCACTTATTGGTAACTGTTCATGTCTTTGGATATTTCATTGCTGCCTCAAGCTTAGTGTATCTGAAATGTTGAGGGCGGCACAACAAGTTGCAATAAACAGTCTGTTGAAAATGTATTGACAACGATATCAAATAATAAGGTGCTCATTTGCGACATATCACAGGCAAATAGAAAAACAATATAAGGATCTTTAATGGGAGCTGCAGAAGGGAACAGTTTTGTGGATTTCTCCTGTCAATACTCAGATTTCACTCCGATATGCTGCTGATGGGTGAAACATATCTATATTTGTTTAGGCAAGTAGCTGAAATGCAACAACAATTTGATTAATCGTGTACATTCTTAGTTTCCCTCTACTCAAATGTGATGATTTGCTGCTTGTTTGGACTTATATGATAATTCTCAGTATGTTCAGGGGTTTTGAACTTTTGGGTTAAGCTACTTGAATACATCACATTGGATTCAAATAATTCTCATGGGCATTTTCTGACTTTCAGACCAAACAAATCAATTACTTGAATCCTCACGGGACCTGGTTATGACAATAATCGTAGCAGCCCGATTGATCACTAGATTTAAAAAATATGTATCTTAATGTCAAGTTAATCAGCTTCCTTTATAAAAAAGGATATTTTTTCAAAAGAAAACAACACCTGTAACATAACTGCTAAAAAAGAATATGAAGAACATACAACTAAACTACAACCAGCAATAAAAAACACTTTAAATGTATTCATGTTGATGACTAAGAACAGATTCTTCTTTATCTGCTTCACTGTACATTTTAATAGTAAAACATTTGGTAACTACAGATGTTAAAAAGCTTTCTGCATAAGTTTTCAATAATATACTCGATGTTTTAGTTATTCTCCAAACCCTGACTCTCAAACAATTAGAAATGAGTTCAGTCTTGTCAAAAACGACGACAACACTTCATGAAATATTCAGTCCTATCCATTTCAAATGAAGGAAATGATGCTACCTTACCAATCTGTAATCGTTATTGATATATTCTAAAGAAAATCATCGTTGACAGAGAGTGTGGTATTAGAGTAAGCTCTGAATAATTTGTCAGGAGTAAGTGGGACATGAATAATTAAGGTTGGGAATACACAGAGCTGTGTTCATCGGAGGAGAGAGGAGAGCGGGAACCTGCTACTTCCTGCTCTGTGCGTGGAGTTAATCAGCATTCAAATGGAGCCCATTCATTCGCCGACGCTGTGTTTAAGTGTTTGGAAGCGGCATAGTCAACATTGTGTCATGTTGAACCTATAATTTCCCCATGTTGTGTCAGTATCCTAATCACATACATACATAATTGATTTAATTAAGAAAATGTAGTTTTCAAGGCTTATTTTTAGCATCACGTGTACACAGTTGGACATCGTGTCTCTTTGCCTCTCGCACACGTCTCTGTATCCAAGAGAGACCAGTTATTGTATAGAGACCCGGGCTGGAGGCTTCTGGAAAATGGAGTTGCCATGGCAACAGCAAGCCGTGAGAGATGCTATTTGGTCTGTGGTGTGACGCTGTTGATGGAGGAAGGGGGGGGTGTGGGTTGGTGGGTATGGGGGTCGCCCAAAGAAGGAGGTGAGGGAGATTCGAGTGGGTTTAAAGTTGGAAATCTTGTGTCCCTCAGAGAGCAGAGGCCTCCGCCCGAGCTGAAACGTGACCAAGCAGAGTGAGCGAGTGTTTCTGGATGTTGTGTGTGTGTGTTGTTTTTGATGGAACGTGGGGTTCCCTTGAAACATGGTTTCTGCATTGGATTTACATCTGTAGCCAGTGATTAGAGAGTGTGAACAGTATGTTTTGC
>NW_011332983.1:315977-343643 GCF_000735185.1 Notothenia coriiceps
CGCTCCTTGATCGCTATCGCGAACTAAACTCCCTGGTCTACTTAACCTTAACAGTCAAGCAATTTTGTGACGAGTATTTCTAATGAGACAAAGATAGCATCTGCCCTATCAGTCAGTTTAAGCCGCTGAAAGAATACGGACTGAACACAACACACACCCCCCTGTGACAGCAATTTTATACTCGAGCACACACAAAGGACTCGTGTGTGCTCGTGTGTTGTCGTGTGCCTGTGTGCTGCTGTGCTGTGTGTGTTGTGCGTTGACATGCACGACCCTGATTACACGCTCCCCCCCCGCTCCCCTTCTCCCCTCCCACCCCCTCTCGCTCCCCCTCCCGCCCCCTCCCCCCGAAGCCTCACGACCTGACACACCCCGCATCCATAACAGCTACCGACCCGCGAATCCTCGCAACCACTCCACCACGCCGGCTACGTCGAAACCCCACAACCGCTACAACAAAAGCCAACAAACCCACGACAACAGGAACCGACAGCCGCACGAAGAAGATCGACAAAAATACACTGTCTCACCAACTTATCAACAGGTAAAGTTAACACATAAAACAGAAGCAACGACAACAAAGACAACAAACACAAACACGGAACAAACGACTACAACAATATCAAGAAACACAACCAACCACCCTCCACACCTAACCACCCAACAAACCACCGCACACCAAACACCATCAAACCACAACCACAAACACAAAAAACCACTAACCAGGCCCGCTTTAAAGGTCACCTATTATGAAAAATCCACTTCTTCATGTCTCTTCTACATCAACACTCTGTGTAAAGAGACTCTGAAAGTTTCAGGAACAAAGATTCTCTCTCTTTTTGTCCTGATCCATTTATATAAAAACCTGTCTGAAAATGAGCTGATCAGATTTTGGCCACTTTATGATGTCATAACGATGTTTTGTCTTGTGTAACCATTAGCCAATCAGCAACCAAGGTAACCCCCCCTTCTTATCACCTGAATCTCCTCCTAGAGCACCATTGTGTTCTTTTTAACCAAATCTCTCTCAGAGGGGCGTGGGGAGGGGCTCCTTATTTTCATCTAAAGTAACAGACGGAGAATCAGCACTTTGGAAACAGGGCTGAAACAGAGGGGATTATGGGTAATGCTGCAAAGATCTGTTTGGTGTTTCAGCCAATCAGAGACAGGTTCTGTATATATCTGAGACCTATACTATATTGATGAAAAACAGTATAATAGGGGACCTTTAAGATATTCAACATTAACAGATAGTGTTGCATTATGGCCACAGGTTCTAGATTTAAAATTCAAATATTCAAAGGCTTACATTACAAGTAATTTGTTAGTTGCTTTTATCCAAGCGACTTACATACATTCAGTACTGTGGACACAAACCACACAGGAGCAATCTGGGGTGAAGTGTCTTGCCCAGGGACACAACAACATGCTGACTGCAGTGGGACTTGAACTTGTTATCCCCTGATTTGAAGTCCAGCACACTACCCACTGAGCCACAGCCTCCCAGCTTAATTGTCATATGCACAGTTACAGTGTTGTTTTGGCAAGAATAATCTAAAGTCCCAGGTTTCACCAACAATGACATCTAAATATATCTAATACTCAATAAAAAGAGTGCAAGAGGAAAGAGAATATTTCTAGTGACCAAATGCACGTAGATGCAGAAATAATGTGATGTAAGATGTTCGCCATGCTGGTTGTGCAATATGTCTTCGTTCTCAGCAGGTGAGCTTATGATAACTGTTACACTAAAGCTACGTGTTGTTGTTGTTGCAGAGTGTTTTTATCTTCTGTGGAACTCTGAGGCGGAGAACAGAACAAATTTCCCTGCAGGGACATAAAAGTAGATCTTATCTTTCTCATCTTATGTAAAAATGGTCTGTGAAAAGCCCTCTATTACAGAACAACATCACAGAGTTGGATCAATCTTTCTCCGACACTGACAAACTAAGCTTCACAAATACAGTGTTTGATATGGGGCTATTGTGTTTTACAGCGCTGTTCTGAATACAAGCCTTTTCAAAAACACAATTCTCGCAAATTAATTGACAAGGCTTTCTTGCTTTAACAACAGACTACAGGTGTTATAAGGAAAACTGAAATGAAAGGAGGAGATGGAGGAAAATACAATTTTTTTATGTGCAGATGATATTTGTTGGTGTTAAGAAACCATGTTAACCCAGTTCCTCCTATCATGGAAACAGATTCTCTAAGATTTCAGAATACATGGTCACTGGCAGAAATCAAAGGAGTTGCCTATATCTGCACTCTTTACATCAGATATGGTTACTTTCAACTTCAAATGTGTCCGCACTTGTATGAAATACTTTGGTATATCACTACGTGCCAGACCAGACCTGAAAACAATTAAAGCCAGTTTTACAGAGGATAAAGCAACACCTAGAAAACCTAGGAAATTATTAGAACAAAGCTTATTGGGGAAAATCAATTTCCACATGACCATTAGTCTTACATGTAATCATAGATGCTGCAGATAAAGTTGCCGAGCAATACTTTTAAACAATTTAAATCACTTAATGAAGCTTTTCCGTGGGAAGGAAAAGAGCCTCAAGAGCCTGGTTTTAAACAGATTCAGACCTCCAAAGTATTGAGCTATTTAAAATGGCATATTGAAATACAGAAATGTAAAAAGCATTGTAGCCGGAAGGGGAAAAGGAAACATTAGTGCAAATAGAAATAAATACAACATATACCTATTTAATGAGGAGTTATGCTCATTTTCAGCTTCATATTTGTATTTGGTGCCTCTATTGTGACTGTATGTTCAACCAGAGCCCAGTCTGCTCTGATTGGTTAGCTGGCCGGCTCTGTTGTGATTGGTCAACCGCTTAGAGATGTCCCGACCCTTAGCCTATCACGTACAATGTGTTGGAGCGCTAGCCAATAGAAGCGTGAGTGTCACATATTGATGTCACTATGTTCCTGAAGTAAACAAAGGAATCCAATGGAGCGTTACAAGCAGGTAGGGAGTGTGTTGGAGAGAAACTCTGAAGGGAACACAGGGATTTCAGCCTATTCAGACCATTTACATGCACAAAAAGCTATAGAAGCTTCCCCAAATGTCTTTCTTTTTGGTGTCTATATACGCCGGGATCCGGAGTCATGGATGATCCTGCGGTCCTGTGTCATGGATCGCGAGTCCTGGATCTTGAGTCGTGGCTGTGGTCCTGGATCATAAGTCCTGGATGGATATCCTCGTGGATTCATCTTCTTATTATACACACATGCATTTCCAAACATTTGGACTACCTATGTTGCAAATGTATTATCTTTTCAATTTACACACGGCATCTATTGCACGTCTGTCCGTCCTGGGAGAGGGATCCCTCCTCTGTTGCTCTCCCTGAGGTTTCTCCCATGTTCCCCTTTAAACTGTGGGGTTTTCTCCGGAAGTTTTTCCTTGTACGATGTGAGGGTCTAAGGACAGAGGGTGTCGTATTGTCATACTGATATTCCGTACAAACTGTGAAGTCCACTGAGACAAATGTAACATTTGTGATATTGGGCTGCATAAATAAACATTGATTGATTGATTGATAGAACACACTAGAGGAAAGTGAGAAGACCCTAAAGCACAATAGGGCCTTTTTAAATGCGAATAAATAACGTATTTTCCTGTGGCGTCACCCTCAGGCCAAGCTTTACTGTCCCCCCACAGGTAAAGAAGTCAAATCCAACAATTTCATTGACAGTCTCGTGGTATTCTACCATGGCTGTAGATTTAACCTCACTAATCTATAAGTCACTCCCCTTCTCTCTCTTGTGTAGATTCAGCTCATGGTTAAACAATAGAGGACTGTTCTTTTAACATGCAGTATAAACTCACTATACTATCTCTGTTGTGCAGCACATGACCGTGCATGTGTTTACACGCCATCTGCATGTCGGCATGTGTCCGCACGAATACCGCAGCCTAAATGTGGGAATATCTTCAACATGTTGTGCGCTCTGTGAGCATCCGTCGCATCTGGAGGTCCTCGGGGAGGAGCAGATCTGTTAAATGCGCCGCAGCTACTGGAATCCCACTCATCTGCTCTGGAGTGAGCAGGCATAAACAGGAACCCCTGGGAGCCGATAATATGTTAAACGATCTGACTCCAGTCCTGCTCAACCATATCCAGCCCAGGCAGTATGCAGAGATATGAGGGTGTGATGTGTGTGTGTGTGTGTGTGTGTGTGTGTGTGTGTGTGTGTTTTATTGCATGTTCATTCCCAGAGTAAGAGCCAAGGCAATCAAACCAAAAGGTTTAGTTGACGCTCTGTACGCAAATATCCTCAGCAAGTTATTGATTGAACTAAACCTTTGAAATGGGGGTTTGTCAGTAGTGGAAAGCATGATACATATATATTCATTAAAAAGAGATATGCTAGTTTTAAAAATAATTTCAATTAACATTTTCTTGACACCAGTGGATGTATCTATATTATTCCAAATGGAGGTACTCCATCATAATATATCATATATAGTTTGTGGAACAGATACCCGTGACCTAAGAGTTAAATAAGAGTAATAAAGTTAGGATTACTGATACATTTGATCAGTTGCTGTAGTGACGTAACTCCACACAATGACGTCAGTAAAAACGGAACAAATGGAGGTAACTGTAATGTCTGTGTCATTTCATTTGGCCTTGTTTCTTATTTGAGTATATCTGCGCCAAATCTGATAATTTACTGAACCCACCGCAACACAAGAAACCTGCACAGCTGGTGGATCATTATAAGCACATTGAGGAGATGAAGTAGATATATATTTAGTCATAATCTCACAACCTATTTCTCATCATGACACTTGGAACACAATGTTCAATTTTTATATTAACACTTAGTCATAATGGTGTTCCTATTAGTAAAAGCAAAGCCAATAAAACCAACAAAAGCACAGCTCTATTTGAGATAACCCTAATACATCTTTTCAAATACGATGCATTGGCTTTTCACAGGAGATATGAAATCAAATTAGCACTTATTTCTGTTTAAATTATAGCTTTTGCCTTCATGGGGTTGATTTATATCTTAATGATATTAATAAATAAGTGATTCAATTTGGTGAAATTCTGATGCAATACAAAGCGTATGAAAAAGGACAGAGCAATGAGTTTGTTTTTCTCTGGAGAAGCTGACGCCTGCCACAGTCTGAAATCATGCTCTGTAACTAGATGAGTCACTTGGCAGCAGTTATCCTCTATCATTTCTAAACAGCCATTTCATATTAATCTGATACTAAATAAAGTTGCGCATAAAGAAACCTAAACCACAACTTAGTTAATTAAGTTTGAAAACATCCATCCAAAAGTCTTTTGGTCCCCGCTTCAGGCTTAAAGACGTATTTGTCTTTAGAAAAAAAAAATCTCCGATGCAATAATTTCACTTGTGCTGTTTTAGACACTTTGATCAATATCACAACACTGGATTAGGCACACTGCTTGGACTTGCAGGTCTCTGGCTGACTCAATACAATACAATAATAATAAACTCTTAGGCCCAAACTCCTGTATCAAAACATGCTGATGTGTTTAACTTTTTTAATGCAAATCTTTTCATTTCTCCTTGAAACTGCAGAGCACCACGTGAGATAATCCGTCTTGTTTCACTAGACACTTACTTATATAAAATGTATTGGGATGTGAGAAACTGCCCTGGGAACAAAATGAATTATCTCACTACGGTCGGCTGAATTCTTTCTTTTCTTTTAAAAAAAAAAAAAAAAAAAAGAAATATAGATTTTCAAAGGAGGCTGATTAAAACTATGAGCTACTTGTTATTTTGCAGTGTAACCCTACTATAAGGTCACAAAGTGGCGTATATAGCAATGTTTTAGTAAACTTAAGATATCTGGCATGCTCACTAACTCTTTTAGACTTGCACAGTTTTACACTTGATTGAATTTTCTGGGTGCTCACTCACTGTGACTGTGTGGGAGCTGCAGCCTCCCTGCACCCAGGGGGGGGGGACTCTGATTCTGCTCACTGTACTGCGTCCACACAGGCACTCAGAAAAAAACTAATTTTAAGGATGGAAGTAGGCTTTCTTTTTCTAGCTTAGCCAGAAGTAAAGAAGCAGTTCGTACTGTAACTACTAACATATTGTTGCTAGATTTAAGTATTGTTTAGTTTAGTTTAGCACAAAGGGTGGGAGCAGGGTTAGCCTAGTTAGCTTTTTTAATCCAGCCACCAGAGGTAATCTCCTTATTGTGAAAGGTTTACACATTTTCTTGGCTCACTAAAACACGGGTGACTCATGTATTTGGTGCTGACTGGATGCTAATAACACACACCATGTAAATACGACAGTTTTGGAGTTGCTAAATGTATTTGTTTTGCTGTTAGTGGAGGCTAACCAATTGTATTACCTGTTTAAGGCAGGACATAAAGAACAACCTGTATGAAACACTCATCAGACATTTTCAAATAGTTTGTTATCTTGCTCAGATGAAAAAGATATCAGGTAGACAAAAATGGACGTTGTGTTTTTTAGCCCAGCTTAGCACAAAGAGTCGTATAGCAGGGGGAACTGTTCAACTAAATTTTAGCCCTGCATCAAATACCTTGTGTATATTTAGCAAGTTTTAAAAAATATGTTTACCTAATGAATCCCCTCTCCTTCTCTTCTGCTGTATTATTTCCTCCTTCAGCTGCATGCACCAGCAGTCAAGAATGGACCATGAGCCAAACTATACAAGAGCTTCATCTGGTAAGCATCAGAAATAGTGCACCTTTCTTTACAAGCTGATGGATGGGATTCATCACTAAACTCATATGTTCTCTCCCCCATCTGTATGTGTTTGTGCTCTAAAGGGTGTTTTGGGAGGTCTGTGCAGTGGGAAGTCCGCTCTTGTCCACAGACATATGACTGGCAGTTACCTTCAGATGGAGAACACTGAGGGTTGGTTTCACATGTCCTCATCTACAACCATGATGTGTGTTCTCTATGACAATGGAGCTTATACCGGCAGCTACATGTCATTTAGATGATCCATTAATGTTATTAGTTTGACATGTTAGTATACAAAGTCAAACTTTATTCACACTTTGTATTTTCAGGGCGCCAGTGCATTAAGGACGTCCTGGTTGATGGACAGAGCCACTTGATGATTATCAGAGAAGAGACAGAACTCCCAGATGCTCAGGTGGGTTTGACCTTGGACAACTCATTTTGAACTTGATGTAATTTGTCTCTTGTGTACTTTAACGCTCTTGGCTTAATGCTCTTGTTCTTCTCCTCTCTTCTCTCCAGTTTGCATGTTGGGTGGATGCAGTAATCTTGGTCTTCAGTTTGGAAAATGAGGCCAGCTTCCAGGAAGTTTACAGAATCTACCACCAGCTCGCTATGCACCGGCCCGTCTCTGAGATAGCTTTCATCGTAGTCGGTACTCAGGGTAAGACACTCGCCTTTTAATTCAATTTGGGGTGGTATTGGCGATACCTGTGATATCCAAATTACAAAATATTGATTGTTATTCATACAAATAAGATAATATCATCTTAACAGTCCAGCGCCTCTTTATTAATGTCAGTTTCTTCTTGTTCTTGGTTTGTCTCCTTTATGCAAAGCATCCCACACAAACACATGTAATTAATTAAATGTACAAGATGACTGATAGCATTTTTTCTTTTATTATTTGCTATAGATATCGCACTAATACCTTTATCTTGAATTGTTGTGGCCACGATAAGTGACGTAAAAATCAGATAATATATTTATTATTTGTGCTTTTTCTAGATAAAATCAGCAGCACCAACCCCAGAGTCATCGATGATGCCAGGGCCAGACAGCTCTGCTCTGATGTGCGGCGCTGCACGTACTATGAAACCTGTGCGACGTACGGCCTCAATGTCAACAGAGTCTTCACCGATGGTATGTGAGCAAACCTGAGCTTTGAGGATTCTGCCATAGAAGATGCAGATATATAAAGTTTGTGTGTCTTTTTTGGTGGGATTAATGTTCAATTGTATTTGTTCCACAGCTGCTCAGAAGATCATGGCAGCCAAGAAGCAAGCTGCCCTTCTGGCTTCCTGTAAATCTCTCCCTAACTCTCCCAGTCACTCCGGAGGCTCCACCCCAGTGTCGGGGGTCTTCCCAGGACAGGTTAGACCACCATCTGTTCACTGATCATTAACATATATCTTTTTTTATTGGTTGAATTGCATATTTGAGTCTTGCTGTCTGGCCCTTTTTAAAGGCAGTCAGCATACTGTTGTATCAAACTCAATTATCGTTCTTTTATTATTCCATCATCCCCACCCCCTCCTCCTTTCCTCTCTCCTCTCTTTAGGCCAGTAATGGTGGTCAGAGCAGTGACTACTCCTCATCACTTCCCTCCACTCCTGTGATCAGTCATAAAGAGATTGGAAAAACTTTAAGAGATGAAAAGCAGGACAGTGCCACGCCTGGATCCGTCCGCAGTGCCACTCGGAGACGCACCCCCAGATTTGCGGTACATCAAGGGAATGTTTTTTGAGGGGCCCACCTTCTACTTCATTTCTCTCTTTATTGATTTTCCTTTAATTTCTCGAAACAACTACACATTGTTTGCCATTTAGCCATGTTTGAAACTAAACGTGTTTGAAACACATTGAAAAATATCAAATTATATATTGATAAAGTTATTCAGAATTATGAAATGTACCTTTTATTAAGAAGAATTACACAAACCTGGATCAATGTGGTGCTGAATGATGATTCAATATTAATGTTAAGTCTGTGGCCACTATTAGTTTTGGGGTTTTTTGTAGTCTCTTGCTTTAAAACTACTGTAGGGTGTATTACCTGAAATTTATAAGCTCATTCGCACTAGTGATTGGTGAATGGCTCTAATATTTAATCAGTTTCTTTAATTATCACATTTGGAAGAAAGGCTACGCAGTCAGCAGAAAATCCAAATACTTCTTATGGCTTTTTAACAAAATGCAGAGCAATTCATAACAAAAACGTCCATAATTCATGAGCCCTTTATTGTATTCTTTAACAAAGTGCCCCATTCACGCCTCAGTTATTGCTCCTCTTGTACTTTGTCTAGGGTCGGAGAGGCAGTGACTCAAACCGAAGGAGTGCAGAGTGTAAGGGAGATCTGGGCAGTGGACGCTTCATTCCCATCAAACAGGTAGGACACAGATTTGCATTTGATGAAAAAACAAATATGATGTATCTAATGACCCTCGGCAGCTGACATCGCACCAGCAGTCATTTCAAATCAAATGTTTGAAAGCAGTTTTATCTTGTGGAGCGGTGAGGTGTTGTGATCTCCCATATTGGCCTGATGAATAGCAAAGTTGGTGTTTTTGGCAGGCAGCAGTCGACACGCTGCCGAAATGTGAGAGATGAACACACAAGACGTTTGCAATAAATTCTCACTCTTCCATTTTTTTCACCTCCATCAGGGCATCTTGCTGAAGCGCAGCGGGAACTCGCTCAACAAAGAGTGGAAGAAGAAGTATGTCACGCTGTCCAACGACGGCATACTGTCCTATCACTCCAGTGTCAATGTGAGTCAGAGGGTTGACGGAGCTCAAAAGGATTGCTTCATGCTGAAAGCACCACTGACAGCTAGTGGTTGATGTGTAATGGCTGGTGTTTGCTTGGCAGGACTACATGCTGAACGCCCCCGGGAAGGAGATGGACCTGCTGCGCGTCACAGTGAAGGTGCCAGGGAAACGGCCGCCTCGTGCTGTACCTGCCGGGGGGCTTCCAGTTGGGCTCAATGGACGCGTCAAAGATGTGCCAGGTCCCGAGGGTCTCAGCCCAGGTAAACTAATATACCTACATATATACATCATATATTCTTTAGATGCCTTTTAAAGTATACACTCAACTGATTCCTTTACCCAAATCAATATACATGCATGAATCGATATGAAAAGATGCAGTGTTGTTTACTATGAGAGGAATAATAGAACTATACTTTGCTTGATTAGCAGTGGCTCTACACACTGGCCCTTTGCTCTGTGAAGCTGGGCTCTATAGACATGTTTTCGATGTTCTAGTCACAAATCAAAACTCACCTCTTCAGAACTACTTCTAAAGGGGCCTTGTTATGCTCAATTTTAGGGTCATATTTGTATTTAGTGTTATTACAGTGACCTGTTTACATGCTTTTATGTTCAAAAAGGGTCTTTATTATTCTCATACTGCCTGTGCTGCAGCACCTCTTATCACCCTCTGTCTGAAACCGGAGCCCAGTCTGCACTGATTGGTTAGCTGGCCGGCTCTGTTGTGATTTGTCAACCGCTTAGAGATGTCCCGCCCCTTAGCCTATCACATACAATGTGTTGGAGCACTAGCCAATAGAAGCGCAAGCTACATACTGATGTCATTATGTCACTGAAGTAAACAAAGGAGTCAAATCAAGGCTTTTCAGGCAGGGGGGAGTGTGTAGGAGAGAAACCCTTTTGGCATGTGCATGCACACAAACCCTTATACCATGCTACAGGAAAGGGAAAACCCCAAAAAGCATAATAGGGCCTCTTTAATGTTTAATTCATGTATTGTTTTGTTGTTTTAATGATGTTTTATGAATTTGACCCAGTAAAGTGTCTTTGAGAACCTGAAAAAGCGCTCTATAAATAACATTCATTGTTATTATTATAACGTTGTAGGAGAAATGTGGAACCTCCTGACCCTGGATAGTAATGAGCAGGAGTTTGGGGAAAAGCAGCCAACACAAATACATAAATCCCCTGATCAGAGGATTGTTAACACGTTGTTTGTGAAGAGGGGTAAAGCTTCTCTGGAGAGGAAAAATGTTGCAAGGGAATGCTAAACCTTTTATCTCAGTTCATACAGAATCAGTGATGGTGTTTTATTTTTATTCTAGCAGCTCTGTTTTACATTTGATGTTCGTGTAAGTTTGTGTTTACTTTATTAAGTGCATGCTTGCTTTCATCCTTGCAGTCCCTGTGAGTGCCAGCAGCCTCCTGCAAGTGGAGGAGATGGAAGGACTCGGTGGTGCACTGTTCCTGAGGAGCAACAGAGGCGTGCAGCGGTGTCCCTCCACACTGTCTAACAACGCTCAAAGTGTTGGTGAGTAAGGAACCTTTCTGTGCATATATTTAGTGTAACCAACATGCATTGATACATTTGTTTTTTTGTGTGTTTAATGGGGTTGGCAGACTCTGCAGTAGAGGGTGTGTCCAGCTCCTCCTCCACCAAAGACATAGGCTCCTCCTCCCCGCTGACGGACAGGAAGAAGCATCGCAGGAAGAAGAGCATTAACCAGAAAGGAGATGCAACCATTGGCCCAGCAGATGGTAAACCCTTTTTTTCAGCATTTAGCAAAACAAAAAGCATGCTGTGATCATTTCAGTATGACTTTAGTTATCTGAATAGTAATAGCAGTTATCGATTACATAAAATGGGATACTTTCAACAACTAACTTTTAATATTTCCTGTTTTCTATCCTCTCATACAGCCAAGCGCAAAATGTGGAAACTGAAAAGCTTTGGTAGCTTAAGAAACGTAAGCAAGACAGGTAATGTCGATCTGTCACGTTGCATCTTTTGCACTCAGTCAGACCCTCTGAACATTGTCAGCTTGTCAAGCTTTTGTCAACATAAAAACTATTTTAACTACATGTATTTCAATTTGAGAATGTGGTTATAATTGTACACTTCACTAACGCTTATGCCTAATATTGACCGGACAATATATCTACTTCAGAATGACATTTCAAAAACAGAATACCTGCTGAAAAATGTCTTGCTTCTATGTTTGTGTTTCTCTGTGTCAGATGAGGATAACTTTGACTTCCTCATCGTGTCGAGCACCGGCCAGACGTGGCACTTTGAAGCTCAGAGTGTGGAGGAGAGGGACTCCTGGGTCGCAGCCATCGAGAGTCAGATCCTGGCAAGCCTGCAGCTGTGTGAGAGCAGCAAAAACAAGGCAAGAATTAAAGAAAAAGGCAGCATTAGTTTAATGGACGAATAAGGTCAGTATAAGGAATAGTTTCACATTTGATGCAGTCACAAAGCTGGTAGAAGCCCTAAAGCAGTTACAATGTCATTTTGGTACAGCATAATGTTCACCTTTATTAGTATTATGTGGCCTCAAATGCTCCTGCTTGAACCAACGCGGGCAGAGCAATACACCCGGGGTTATAGTTATGCAGATTAGCTGCCGGAGCCCAATACTGGTACACATTATGTCATGAAATAGTGTCTGCATTTTCATCTGCTCAGACCACCTCTTAAAGCAAACTATTATTTAGCAGAGACACACACAAATTATATTAGTTTAGTTTATGAGTTTATTCCACACAATTATTATAAGACATAACATGTACACTTTATACAAAACATATCAATATGTAATATATATTACATTGTACATATATCCTGTAAGTTCTCATCTTTTCACTCCATGAAATGTAAATTCATATTTAAAAGCGACATTATCTGCCCTTGGAAGAACAAGAGGGTTGTATAATCCTTTCTGTGTACTTGCACCCTGGGACTCCTGGATAAGAACAGTTTTCTCACAGGAGAAGCTGGCCCTGGAAACTCTTACTGCTTCTACTTTTAAAAAGGGATGAGGGCAGCTAATTTGATTGTCCATTACCAAAACCCACATCATTTCCTTGAGTGTTTGTAGCAAACTAACAGTCCTGCCTGCTAATGGACTGTGCTGTTTTCTGTTCCTGTGTGGGGAGTAAGTCCTTGTTTGGAATTAGATCATCTCTAAATATGATAATTGCCACTAAGATAATTGTTCTGCTAATTATTACGTAAACCAAATGTTGCATTACTTTATTCATGTTATAGGGATTGTATGTCCTAGGAGGCCAAAACCACTCATTGTAATGCTTTAAATGGTCATGATAATGATGATAGCCATCTACCGCCACTTTCTCTGGAGATTTGGAAATTATAATCATTGTTAATAATTAGAGCAGTTATCAGAGCTTGTATAACAGCAGGTTAGTTTGCTGACGTTTCTCTCATTTAAAACACTGTTTGGTTTCCCCAGGCCCGCAGGAACAGCCTGAGCGAAGCAGTGGTTCTGCAGGCGATCCGCAACGCAAAGGGGAACAACTTCTGTGTGGACTGTGATGCTCCAAGTTGGTACCACACATCAACAGCTTTTCTCCGCTTTGTATGCATTTGTGTCTCTCTGCTTTTGGTCTTTCCACCGGCTGACATTTACTGTATTTTAAAATACAGTATGTGAGGAAAATGAATTACTATTGTAGAGTAGTTAACATGCAATTAACACTTAAGGTGAGAGAATCCCAAATGATCCGAGTGCTCGCTTGTGTACCATCACTCTTAGGCACAATCTCAGTCTGAGTCGTGTGTGTGTGTGTGTGTGTGTGTGTGTGTGTGTGTGTGTGTGTGTGTGTGTGTGTGTGTGTGTGTGTGTGTGTGTGTGTGTGTGTGTGTGTGTGTATTTGCCTCTGGAGGGAAACATATTATATTGAGAACTGTACATAATAATGATAAATTAAACTATTAGGAAGCGACATACACACATTTTCAAGAATATTTTTGAAAATGAATAGGATGAATGTTTATGCAAAGAGTCATTAATATACCCTGTATTTAGAATCTGGATCTCAATATGAATAAAGCAAAACAAAAATAGATCAAATACTGAATATTCCTCCCATGTTTGAAGTGCCAATGTTTCTGGGGAATATTATGTTTGGCACATTGGCCTCAGATTAAACAGCCCTGCTTTAAAACCTGTCCAAATAGGATTTCACACAACTTCTGTCATTTTCATGGCAAGACTTGGCAAAACTGGCTTACTTAAATGTCACACAGCAAATTGAATGGTAGAAATCTGTCAACAAAATCAACATAGTTCAGTTTCAAATAAACTAGCGACTTAATTTGTTGTTTGCACCCTTTTTTCTCTAAGATCCAACCTGGGCCAGTCTGAATCTGGGCGCTCTCATATGCATCGAGTGTTCAGGGATCCACAGAAACTTGGGAACCCACCTGTCGCGTGTTCGCTCGTTGGATCTCGATGATCTTCCACGAGAGCTCACGCTGGTTCTCAGTGCCATCGGTAACCACATGGTTAACAGTGTATGGGAGGGGCGCACGCTAGGCCGTAAACCAGCACCTGATGCTTCACGGTAAACACCATCATGTCATGAAACTAAACACTGCTCTAGCTAAATGTTGTGTTTTGGTATGAGCTGCTATCTTAGAAATAGTGTGTCATGTAAGTTGTATGTTAAGTTTCACTAGAGCGATATTTTGTTGTCATTCTTGTATTGAAGAAGACAAGAAATGTATTTCACTGAATATTCATTATTTCTCTTTGCTTTCTTTGCGTGTTTAGTGAGGAACGGGAGTCGTGGATCAGGGCCAAATATGAGCAGAAACTGTTTGTGGCGCCGTTGCCCCCTCCCACTCCTGGCGAGGGCCCAGACATCACACTATCTGGCCGTCTCCTGCTGGCAGTGATGGAGCACAATCTCCCCAAGCTGCTGCTCCTGTTGGCCCACTGCTGTAAGGAGGACATTAACGCTCCTCTCAGCCTGGCGCTCTCCTGCAGGTCGCTGCTAGCGCTGCGGCTGCCCGCCTCTGCCCTGCACGCTGCCTGTCAGCAGGCTGATGTGGTAATGACGCAGCTTCTTCTTTGGGTACGTTTTCCTCCTTCTCTTGTTAAAAAAACCTTAGTGGGTGGTCTAATACATACTACTGAAGAAATAGGAACTTAAAGTGTAGTATTGACAAGGTGTGAAATGGTTTTACATTCCTTCTATATGTGAAATATCATGTAGAGTTATGCAAAACTGGCAAGATAATAAATGTTACCCTTCAAGAACCTCTAAGTAAATCCCTCAGCAAAAAAACAAAGCTTAATAACCGATGACTCAGCAGACCGCTCAAGGTGATCTACACGTAGGAGGAAAGGAATTAAAGCTCATTGAGTCACACCATGTTGAGATTATTTAAGACAGACCTGTCTGGTTGAAGTTGGAATTTATTCAACAGATAAAACTTCCTTAAAGGTATAATATATTTATTTTATTGGTTGATGCATAAAAACACTCACATTTAAGTTAACCACAGAGAGAGAACGAGCATCGTTGGCTGAGCTAACTGTGTGAATGAAGAGATGGAGAGACGTCAACAAGAACACAGCAGCAAATAAGAAAAAATAAAAGCCAAATTCTGATTGTTGCATGGCATATTGTTAAACACAAACAAACACACCCACACCCATTGGGTACCGGATTTTGAATGAAAGCAGTGGAAGCACACCCAGGGGATGGGGGAAGGAGGGGTCATAAAACACACAGCGTAATACCAGCCCGTTCTCAATCCAGGTCATCAAACTATTTCTATTTTATTTGTATTTACTTGCACATCTCAAAACATTCTCTTGCACTATTTTATCTGTTTATTTGTTCTATGTCCTATATATACTCATGTTGCACTGTTGGAGGAGCCTGTGACCTAAGTTTATCATTGCCATATCTACACTGTAGCTAATGTGCACATGACAATAAAGCCTTGAATCTTGAAGATCTTGAATCAAATACCACTGCTTCGTAACATATGGACAGAAAAGGGTGCAGGTATCAAAGAGGAATTTTGCTACCTTAAAATGGAATGAGTTGTGTCATTTGCCAGGGGTTGCACACCCATGTGGGGCCCAAAATTAATTTGCTGACACCCCTAAAGGAGAAGGTCCAGGCAGAGGGTCTGTCCATAAATTATGATTGAGAGGGATTACTTTTCAATGAGTTCATTCATTATATATTTTAGGAAAAATGCCGCATATTAAACCTTTAACATTTATAACATAACATAATCCATTGATTTATCTTCTTTATTTGATTGACTGCAGTACGGCTTTGATGTCCGGTACCGGGATGCTCAGGGCCACACCGCTCTGGTTCTGGCTCGCAGTGCTGGCAGCCAGGAGTGTGTCGACATTTTACTGCAGCACGGATGCCCAAATGAACCGGCCTCCTCCTTCACTGTCGCGACGACAGTTGGTTTTACAGCAGCTGCCACACCCAGCTTCCCTGTTGCCATGACGCCGAGCCTGACGGTTGCTACGACACTCAAGATCTCGCACAAGAGCAGCGGCGCCAGCTTGAGTTACAGTACCTCTAGAAGAGCAGTGTCGTAAACTGTGTGGTGTGGTCAATGTGTGTGTGTGTGTGTGTGTGTGTGTGTGTGTGTGTGTGTGTGTGTGTGTGTGTGTGTGTGTGTGTGTGTGTGTGTGTGTGTGTGTGTGTGTGTGTGTGTGTGTGTGTGTGTGTAGTTTGCCCTCATACGGTCCTGTACTGTACCTTCACACAGGCCTACAGGACTGATGAACATGTTGCCAGATGTTGCACTTCCTGATGTTTTAAAGGCTGTGTGTGTTTATGTCAGGGATGAAAACACACACTGGTAATAAAACAGTCACATGAGGCTACTAGAATGATTTAACCAAAACAAAAAGATACATTTTCCTTACTACACTTTCTACGTAAGATAAAAGGACATGACGTTACATTCAGATGCCTCATTAGGAATGTATTGCACTGTGTACCAGCCGGTATGATTCATATTTCATCATGCAGTCGATATTCAACCTTATTCTCCGCTCAGTTAAGAATGGGAATTTGCCTTTGGCTCAAACAGCTTATCTGAGCATCTCGGGCCCAGAAGTAAAGAACTGCAATAAGTTTACGATTTCATTGACAGAAGTTAACGCTAAACACATGAACACTTCTTAACTTTATTAACAAAGAATGTCACTTTTAAATTCAGAGTGCATATACTGTGTTATGCTAAATACAGGCAGTCGTTAAATAAAAAATTAAAATGTTGTCAGAGTAAAAAAAATATAAACTTGACTGTGGCTGAGAGGTCACTTTATAGATAATTAAAATATCTGTATAGAAATGCATTGATAAAAATAGAATTCTAAAAATGTAAAAGTGCTTCATTTTCAAGATTGTTATTGTATGATTTGTACAGTTGGTTATGTGTCAAATGTAAAAAACTCAAAGGAATTACTTATAGCTGTTCAGAAAAATCCTGTACAGCGTCTTGGTTTGGTTTTTCTTTAACAACCACCTGATTAACTCTTCGACATCCAAGACTGAGATGTCTATGTTATGTTTGTATCACTGTGTGTGACATGAGCACTGTACATGATGTGTGAATTATGAATCCAGCAGCAGGTCATCATCAAGGCCAGTGTAATACTAGATGTGTAAATGCCTTGATTTTGATTGAATGTATACAAAACAGATGGTATGAGTTCATTATCTCAAACAGTGATGATGCAGTATTGGTGGACTGTTGGGGTGTTTCATTTTTTTTATTAACTAATATTATTCCAGCTGTGACTAATAGAAAGTATGTTTTAATAGATTCAAGCTCTGCAAAGGTTCTGATCTATAAAACTGGGACTTTGGATGTCTATGAATATATTTGTAAGTGGATGAAAATCCACATGAAATAGAGGAATGTTGCCCAGTTTAAAAAAAAAATGTTTAAAAAACAACCCTCCTGCAGTACTGTATGTAATTTTGTGTTGATCTAAAGACTCAGCTGAGTGTACATGTCCGTGATGTAAGCATCTCTCCATTTGTATTTTTTTACTCATGCAATTATTCATAGAGCATTCATTATCAATACACTAAGGCTTCTGCCCAAGCTGTGGTGTTAGGTACAGAGTTGTGTGTTTTCTCTGTGTCTGGGCTTCAAAAGGCTAGCTGAATTTATTTTTTTAGGATTTTCTCAGTTTCTAGCTGTGTCCAAATGAACAACAGCCGTTTACAGGGGTGAGAGAGACTTTAGCAAGCAGGAACATCATGCAGTATAGTTGCATCACATATGCTGCTGCGCAGAGGGTTTGTGTTTCAAACAGCTCCTGTTGAGAGCTGATTTCTTGACAGGTGCAGCAAGCAGCGAGCGGCCAACACTTAAAAGTCGACAAGCATTTGATGGTGAGATATTCTGGGTCAAACCAGTTCACGATAAAGGCCTCTGCAGGCTTTGACCTACTTCTTTCTAGGTCGTTGCGATGAACTCATTTTAGACCATGATGGATAGTTTCAGTTTTGTGGATTCACAGGTAAAAACACATAAAAAAACTAAGGTGACACAACATGGGAATGCTTACACTGTAGAATGATGAAATACATAATAGTATATGTTGATTGTCAGGAACTATATTAAAATATCCCAAAAGTATTTGGTTGGGATACATCATGAAGAATCCCAAAAATACAATGTCAGTTGCTTATGGTTTATTGAACTGAAAGTACCAAACGGAAAGAAAGGAAACGCACAAATCTGAGAACTTAACCGCCTTTTACTGACACACACAGCAACATGTGATTCGATGACTGTATTATTGTGCCAATGAGGCAGATTATAACGAGAGAAAGGCAAAGGGGCCAAGAACAGAGCCCTGAGGTCCTCTAGAATTCACATATTAAAAATATGAATGCAGTGTTAAAGAATTCAGATAGGAAGGATTTTCACCATGTGAGAGGACCGATATGATAAATGTGTTATTGAATTGGTCAAGAAGTATGATCAATGAATGAATAGTGTGGACAACTGCAGTGAAAATACAGCAATAACAGCAACCGTGTGAAATATGAATCCATACTAAGCAGTTTCGGAGGAGGGACTGGATCTAAAAGCACTGAAAATATAAATGTATTACACAATGTGGGCTGTAAATTGCTGAGACAATGTTCTTTCGAGTAGAAGCTGACTTCAGCTTAGACAATAATTCAAAGTGTCAAATGTGTTCGGACAGAAAGTTACTTGGACTTAACGTGTGAATATTGTACTGCAGATATTACAGACATAGTTGGAGACAAGGTTTCTGTAAAATAAAACTAAGATGTCATGAGCCATAAAGTGCAAAACTGCTGACTGTTTGCTGGTTTGGGGTGAGTTTGACTACTGTCAAAAATGTATCTAGAACTTAGTTTGTTATCACTGCTTGAGCCTTTTGGTGCCATGTTTGTCCACTCACTTATTAAAAGCGAAAACCTTCAGATAATCTCAGGAGACTGTTTGAGAGAATGTGTGCCAGGAGGACTGGGACAGGGCAGAGGGACTAAATAAGGACAAAAATGAATGCTTTGCCTCCGAGAATACATTTCAGAGGAATACATGTACTGCCATGATTCACAATGAGCTTTAACTTGCCTTCTCTTTTACAAATACGAAGTTTGTGATTCCTTTTATCCTTTACTCATCTGGGTACATTTTCTTGTTTAATTGTTCATTGCGTTCAAAGGCGAAATGAGAAATACAACGTAAGGCTGGATCTAAGCAACACGATTTGGCAAAAGCCCTTTGATCAATTTACAGCTTAATAATTTGTGTGCTACGGTGCCTTTCAGATGATGCAAGGCTGTGTGTGTCTTCCACTGAAGCATTGCACTGCTATGTCACACAATAAATACTTAACACATAGAGGAGAGGAGCGTTGCCCTCAGCATTACTGGAGCTGTGCAAGTAACTATTTTCAGTTTCAGGCTTTCAAAACATAGGCATTCAACCTCTTATTTAAATGTTCAGCAGATTATTTTAACCAATTCATTCTCCAAAAATGGCAGTGGTGCAATTTTTTGTTTGTTTACTTTTTGTGATCATAGCACATATTCATCAAATCATAATTTAGAATACATCAATGATAAACAACATTTCCAATGGATTGGCTTTGCGAGACTGCTAAATATCATACAATGGTAATTCTTTAAAGGTCCCATGTCATGGCCATTTCTACTGATCATATTTCCATTGTTGAGGTCTAATAGAATAGACTACAGGACTGTCTCAGAAAATTAGAATATTGTGATAAAGTTCTTTATTTTCTGTAATGCAATTAAAAAAATAGTTTTTTTTAATTGCATTACAGAAAATAAAGAACTTTATCACAATATTCTAATTTTCTGAGACAGTCCTGTAGTCTATTCTATTAGACCTCAACAATGGAAANCATCATCATGGAGTTTAAACAAGGTTGTAGATTTTAGGTAGTAGCTGATGTTTTACTTCTCACACAATTTGAGTCTTACAGTTATAGACCAAGGTGTGTTTGCGGGATTTTGTTGGTCGGTCCTATGTTTACTGAGACCGAAGAAGAAAAAAGCTTTTAGTCAGGGCAATACTGTTTTTTCAAGTTTTACCTATCTTTAGTGCTGACATCACTGAGTTTATGTAACGGTTTCTGTACCGGGGTCAGTCACACCATCTCTTTTTTCGGCCCCAAAGTTTTGAGCACTTCTGTGAACTGGGTTTCATATTGAACGGACCAGACTTTTATAAAACGCCTCTTTCGAGACGGTCGGAACATGCAACTTCACTCTCTTTTCCACTGTTGGTCGAACTTTTACACTGGGTGAAGAGATGTTGATGTCTAAACACCAGGTCATCTTGGACACACTCGGTATAGAGTCGAACTGGCAAGTAATGCAGCTGTTGACCCTCAACTTCTCACGTACGGAGGTTTGCAGGAAAAAAAGGCCCTCCTAGTGTGTGCCGCTCTAATTATCGCCGTTCCAAATGTTCTCCGAGAGATAGTACCTTACAATCGGTCTCCGAGCAGTCCACACATAGTGGTGTCTATTGTCCTCATTGTAGCAAGTTTCGACACTCGGAGTTATTCACCTTTCTGACGTTACAAAACCGGTTGGCCGACGTGGAGCGTTAACCCACTCATCCCGATAGACAGACGGAGAAAATAAAAAATATTATAGTCGCTACAATGTTGTCGGACGATCATTTGTGATTCTTATGAAGTATTGCAAAACACGTTAGTTATATGTACTACCGTTGGTGTGGTGAATAAAGCCGGATTCAACTAAATTTTAGCCTGGACTCTAAATCCTGACTAATCATTTTTTGTAATGAGACGTTTCCAAAAAAGAAAGACATAATCACAAGTCATCTATTTGGATGAGTCAGTTCCATTAGTATAACACTATAAAACATTCGGAAATAAATATATTAAACCCGGATACTGAAACGTGACACCGACCATAAATATTTTTATAAACGGTTTTTTATTAACTACTCCACGGGTTGAGGTGCTGACTAACTGACTTAACCAACGGATTTGCTGCATATTTTACAGATTACCGTTGTTTGAGAAACGTCATCCTTATGGTAACCAAACCACCGCCAAATTACGGACCCAGTGCTGTTCTTTTTTTGAACAAGTTCGTCAGCCTCGGCACCTCTATCTTCCATAGTCGTTCCGTTTTTAAATTAACATGTTGTGCTAAGGTTTAAACCATTTAAACTAGCTAACCTTCGCTCTCCTCAAAACAAATGCCTCTCACTGCGTGTGTGTGCAAGTTGGGCGGGGCCTGCGTGTGTGTGTGTGCCTGCGTGTGTGACTGTGTCTATGAGGGAGAAAGGAAAGCTCACTTTCGCCGCGGCGGGAAACTGATTTGACAACGTAATACTCGATGTTCACGATGCGGTCATTTACGAAATCGCATGTAGTGCAATCCACGATGTATTGTGTAAACTCGATATATCGCCCAGCCCTAGTTCCTACACGGACCTGGTTTAGCGTAACACCGGAGATATAGGTTGCCAAGCTAGAGCTAGCAACGCACTCTAACTTGACTCTCCTCACTGAGTACATGTCTGATACTACTATTGCTTGATGGAAAATAAAGAGTGGAAATCCCTTCTAAATACTCCGCCTCCGACTCCTTCTTACCGGCACTACACTATCCGTATTCTTCCTCTCTGCTTTTCTTGGTGATTTTTTTGTTTCTTTTGCATGACTTGCACCTGTGTACAATGTAATTATCTGAAACCATTGGCAGGACTTTGCATTGCACAATATAAACAAAACAGTGGCACTGTCAAGTTTCCTGGGCTTCCAAACATTTCTTTATTGTCTTTTTTATTTACTTATCGCACTGTGTTGATGCATCCTTGATTTCCCCAAGATTCATTGTCTTTTCACTGCTGTTCCCTTGTAGCATATCGTCACGTGCCACGGCAGTACGCTGCTCCCTCAGTTCCTGGCCATGTACAGAATCACCGTGGAGAGCGAGGACACCTACCTGCTAGTAATGAGGAACATGTTCAGCCACAGACTGCACGTACACAGGAAGTACGACCTCAAGGTAAATCCTGGCTTAAACTGATGAGGATTCAGAAACTACTATCAGTATGGACTTTCTTTTGACACTGGCATTGTGGGCTGTTGAAGCATCTGTAGTCATTTTCAACTCAGCTCATTTTGCCACCTGACTGCTGAATGTTATGTAAAACACTGACTGACAATGGTCCTGTGATTGATTGAACAGAATTACAGTTTAAGAAGTTATGTGTGAATACTGTATAGTGTCTGTTGTATTTTGGCTCAATAGTTCACTTTTAGTGAATATGGGCGTCTTTTCTTTCCTCAGGGGTCTCAGGTGTCTCGTGAAGCAAGTTTTAAAGAGAAGGTGAGATCGAGAAAAGGTCGAATGATAAGCTCTAGTAAACTCCACATTCTTATAACCAGTATAGAAACCCCCAAGCTATGTATCATAGCTTAGGCTCAGAGAAAAAGTGCTGCAGGGATGATGTATTTTTGTAGGTCAACACAGAGGTCAGCATAGCACTGGTTGCCTAAACGGAAAGCCAGGTTTGTTTCGATTATTTCAAAATAACACTCTCCGGCAAACACAAGTATATGTGTATATGATAATGACAAAAAAAATATCAGCAAGATAATCTTCACAAATGAACACCACTTCATTTTCAAAGCATAATACCAAACTTATGTGTGTAACCAAACCCTCTACAATTGACAATGTAACATGACGTGGAAGATGCTTACTTAATTACAGTTTTTAAAACACTTTCCTGAAGCACTTTATCTGAAATCCTTATTTTACTGGCAGCATGGTGAGGGCTAAGGATGTATTTGCCCTCACCATAGGCTACTGATATTTCACCCACATGATATTTCCCCCACAATGGATTTGAACTTGCAGAAACTTCAGTCAGATAAAGGATCAATGAGTCAGGCCGTAAATAAATTGTTAACTAAACAACCACATTCTCTCGACCCCGGGGAAGGAGAAGGAGTAGAGGGTTAACAAGTGGCTGCTCTTTCGGTCGTTCTGTTAACAAGGGAGGGTTGGCATCCCACTCATTGCCTAATGCCTACAACGATGTTTATTATTGGCAGTCTGCTGAAGGAATGCAGTCAGGTTTGATTTAAATCATTAGCATGAGTGTTGTCTTGTTTAAAAACTGTCTGTTGATATCAATGCCACAGAGAGAAAAGGTAATATATGACTCACATCAACCTGTTCTCTTTAATATAATTGAACACAAACTAATGAAAACAACTAAAAAGATTTTCTGGTCTTACATTCTTTAAAAAAAGAGTACTTCATTGATTTAATACTGCACTCACATAAAAAAAAAGGCTGAATCCTCAATTTCCCATAAAGTAGCTCCCTTCAGATATTGTCAACTCAACCGTTTTTTCAGGCTCGTTGGTATTTCTCCTGAAGATTAACCAGACGTTCATGTTAAATTGCGCAGTGCCCCTTTAGCAGTCCCCCAAACCAGCAGAGTGAAATGTTAGGAGCCTGGGAGGTGAAATAATTATAGTGAGGTCTTAGAGAACTGTAATTAAATTGATAAAAGGTCAATTAAATCTATAACTCTTTGTTGCATGCTAAACGATAACAACGTAATGAGATGAATTGGCTGCAGCTGAGCCACGGGCCTATTTGCAGGTGTGGGCGTATGTTAATTTCCCCCCAGTTTGAAATGCTGTATATCTAACAACAACAAACCAGAGGAATACTGTATGAAATGTGCGACTGAGGGCAGAGTATGAAATCACATTCCCAATATTTTATATAATTGTTATTGTTTTTGACACATATGAGTTTAATATTAAATGTTCAGATATATTTGCACAGAAATCCACTTAGCAAATAGACTTTAAATAACATAAGAACCCCTCTGTTTGGCTTGACCTCAATAACTAGACTACAAAATAGCTTTGTCAATGGATGGAGTCTAAATAACTGCAGGAAACCTTTGATCTTTCCAACTGTGTTCATTAAAACAAAATGTGGGGTATGATTATTTGACATTTATGTTGTTGGAAATTGCCTGAGAAAACTGCTAAAGGATATTGTGATCTATACGCTAAAATGTACATTTAATGTTTGATGACCATAGCTCTTTATTTCCAGATGAAGGAGCTTCCCACTTATAAAGATGTAGACTTCAGGAATAAGATGCAAAAAGTGTATGTGAGCGCCGAGGAGAGGGAAAAGATCATGGACAAACTGAACAGAGATATCGAGGTAAGAAAACTGTTGGAGAAGCGACCATTGTTTTCTCATACGTAACTTGTTCACATGTATGTCCTCTCACTGCAGTTTCTGGTGCGTATGAAGATCATGGACTACAGCCTGCTGCTGGGCATCCATGATGTTGAGCGGGCCGAGAGGGACGAGGGGGACGAGGAGGACACGGAGTCGTCCTATGAAGAGGAAGAGGTGGAGGAAAACGGCCTGGCTCACGCTCCGTGCTCCACCTCACCTGAGGGTATCGGGGGCTACACGAACTCCTTCAAACCGATGGGCCCTGGCGAGTTCGACCCTTACGTGGACGTGTACGCTATTCAGAGTGCTGTGGGTGAGTCGGGACAACTGAGATATCTCTGCTGAGTTTAAGTAGGTCACAGGAGCTCTGTGCTGTTATTAGAGAAGTCTCAAATCTGGTATTTATGGTAATTGTTATATTTAAAAAAGGAAAACATATATTTTGTTTGTAATACTTATGACAATATCATAAATATTAAGTCATGTAAATAATGAAGTAAATAAATGCTTGTGCCTTAAAGGTGGGGTAGGTAAGTTTGAGAAACCGGCTCGAGATACACTTTTTGTTATATTCCATGGAATGCTCTTAACATCCCGATAGCAATGAATATCTTAAGTGCTTTGACAAAAAATCCATAAAAAATGTAATCTGTGGAAGCCGTGGTGCTGCAAAAAGCACGACCAATCATTTTAGCCGGCTCGGCTAAAATAACTGGATGGCCTACCTGCCTGTCAGCCTTCCATCTGTGCACACACTTATCTCGTGCCCTCATGGCTCATTGGTCATGTGCGCGTTCGTGTGTGTTGGAGGAGGGGCTCTGTATGGAAGTGGCAGATTTTCTCCGGTCGTGTATTTTCAAATTCTAGCGCACTCGAGCTGGTTTCTCAAACTTACATACCCCACCTTTAAATAGTTACAAACTCTCTTTGCACCTCAATCGTATAAATTACTTGTTTTATTGTTGTTTTTTTCTAAAGATATTGCAATTATTTATAAGATATGATAAGATAAAATAGACCTTCATTCATCCCCGTAGGGAAAAAACGTTTGCATAGCAGCAACAGAATAAGAGTTCACATAAGGATTATAAGAATAAAGTAAAAAGGAAAGTAACCGTATGAATAAAAAAACTAAACAATAATAACATAAGGTAGCTGAATTTACATAAAGACAGTAGTGCCTAGATGTTGATGTTAAAGCTTTGATTGTGGAGCCTGATTGTCATCAAAATCTAGTGAAAGTCTGATATTGTGTCACCCCTCGTTGTAATACACTTGAACCTCATTTAATGCTGGGATGCAGTAGATGAGGGCATGTGTGCATATAACTGGCTGAAGGCTGTGAATCCCTCCCATGTAGATGCACCGCAGAGGGAGGTGTATTTCATGGGCCTGATTGACATGCTGACACAGTACGACACCAAGAAGAAGGCTGCTCACGCTGCCAAGGCTGTCAAACACGGGGTGAGAGGTTTAAACGGATTGGTTGGCATATTCTGTCTTTACATGTCTATCCTGTGAAGTGTTAAGGTTTGCTTTCATGTTTATTCAGTTTTCTTTAATAGACTGTGTCTGTGTGTATTTTTATTTATGCAGGCAGGAGCAGAAATCTCCACAGTTCATCCAGAGCAGTACGCTAAACGTTTCCGGGAGTTTATCACTAAGATCTTTGCTTAGTTCAATGATTCAGTAGACTCCCGTCCTCATGTTATACAACAGGAGTCTCATTACGCAATACTTATGCAATCTAGAACCAAATGAAGACACACTGAACTTGTATTGTTAATTTTTAAATTATCTACATATCTTTTACCCTTAATAATACTATGAACTGAAGGACTGTGCATTCATTTTGAATGAAGATCAGGCTTTGCATTCAGGAGTAAATGTCTTCTTGGCATCTGGTCTTTTTTAATGGGTTTTCTTTTGTTTTCATTTTTTGGCAATACTCCAGCCCCCATCACAGAAGAAAAGCTGAAATGATGATAAAACATATTAACACAATAATTGTGGCAATTCTCTTTTGCTGCTGCAAGTATGTAAATTTTGTTCTTGATTATTAATTTATGTCTGCCTATTTTTTCTACTAGTGACAACACATTGCAACACAAGAATAATTTGGGCAAATATACACAGTCTGAATTGGGAACAATGCATTATTCATCTCATTGTCAGCCCCAATGTGTGATTGAAGCTTGTAATAAACAATGTTATCTTACTAAAATGTTGCCATATGCAAAAATGTAAATGAATAGCACTAAAACAATGATTTAAAGAACTGCCAGCTGTTGAACATTGCCTAATACTGACAGCTTTTTAAAGGGCCCATGTCATGCTTTTCCGGTTATTACCCGTCCCCTTGTGTGTTATGTAGCTTTTTATGCATGTAAACGGTCTGCAGAGTCAAAACCCCTCAAAGTACACCCTGTAGCGAGTAAAACTCTAATACACCTCCCCAAAACGCCTCGTTGGAGATTTCTCATTTTCCATTACTTTCTTCCTGGTTTCTGTGACGTGTGAACACCCAAATCAACAACAAATGACCGTATTGGCCCAAATGGACCAATCCGCGGAGCACCTCACACACCAGGATCCCTTGGCTAACTAACAGGGAGTCCCCTTTGACTTGCATAGAGTAATAGACGAGTTGGCTCTCCGCAGACCCATTCTCACAGCGTTCTAAACCTTTTTCTTACTCAATATCAAGCGACACTTATTGTTTTTACTTCAGCTGTGAGTGTTTGTGTGTGCTCAGGATGAGTTTCGCTTGTTCTCGCTGTATCGCCGACCCGGAAACCTGTCCGCTCCTCGCAGCAACGAGCCTCGCCGCAACGTCCCGACCAATCAGAGCACACTGAGCTCACAGGGAGGGGGGGGGGGGGGACGCACCTGTTTATGTTTTACCGTAAGTGTTTGCGACTCCAGCACTCTCTCTGAGTGTTTAAGGCAAAACAAAGAAGAAAATTTATTAATACCATAAGTAGTCTAGAAAAAATGAACAACTTGTTATAACGCACGATAAAGTGTCTAGGCAAAATGCTAACCACAATGTAAAGGAAAAAGCACTCGAAAACGTTTAGAAAAATATTACGTAGAACACCTTGCCTCAAAGTAGTAAACAGCGAGACTTCTTGTCCAACACTTTAAAGGACGCTCCTTTTAGTTCGTGCAGACGAGTTCTACAGGTACCAGTACCCGGGAAAGATGACTACGTATGCATAGGTACGCAACTCACGATATCCTTTATTAAGTGTAACAAGTTTACAAAAGGTTTGAGTGGTACCGAAAGAGTTTGTCGGTAGCAGACATAGTCGTACAACACATAAGAGTGAGAGACAGAGCATGTGCGAACAAC
>NW_011332983.1:343688-362344 GCF_000735185.1 Notothenia coriiceps
CCCCCCCCCCTGAGTTAGTCCTACCTGGTGATACTCAGAGAGGATGTTGTGAATTTCCTCCACCTCCTCACTGGAGATTTCTTTTATTATCAATGTGTGGTCGTATGATGTCAGCAGCAGCTCCACGCGTTGCCCCTCCTCGTCTTTTAGTGGAGGACTGCGGGCCAGAGACACCTGTTGGTGAGAGAGAGGATGGCAACATGAGAGATGAAACGAACAATACATCTGCCAAGTAAAACCTTTACTTCCATTACACCAGTGTCCTGTTTTACAACCGTTTTTACACTGAAACACTATTTATAAAGCAAACATACATTTTAAGATACAAGGCATACTCATGTTATTGTTATCATACTATAACTTTGAAAGCATTTTGCGTTTATGCACACTTTGTAACAAGACATTTGCTGCATCACTTTACAAATGTGAAGAAAAAACACTTCTATGAAGACCACACCTAGAGTGCATTCATTAAACATTATTGATGAGACTTAAAAGGAACTATAGGCCTCATAGTCATCGGTCAATCATTGATTATGATGACGCTAATCACTTATAATTCTGCATAGATTATTTAATGAAATTAAATGCATGCAAAAGCGTCTCACTTTATTTACCACCAGCTATTATGACTTTCTGATGAAACATTATTATAGATGCACCAATACATCTGTACAGTACATATACAACGATCACTTCTGATACTGTACTAAAGCAGACATGTGAGTTGAGTACTGGGGTGTGCATAGGTCGGTATAAATAGTCATAACATTATAAGCCCCATCAGTCAACCCCTAGTTTAGAACGAGTCATTAGCATCCATAAGACACTTTAATTTATAATCAATAAGACACATCTATAATATTGTATTGCTGTTGATATACTGCATCAGAGACTTTGAACTGTGTTAGAGTAGTCATGAATTATTATGCATGCATTACTAAGACTGCCCTAGTGATACATTATAGATATGGTCTTTGTAGAAAGTGTTACCTAAGCATTTATCAGCATATTTATTAAAGCGCACATACAGTATGCCTCACATAGCAATTGTGGGCTAAGCAAATGTGCGCTGAGCAGACGACGACTCTGTCTGCCACCTGGCACATGCAAATATCACACAAAGGAATGCAAATTTAGAAGGGAGCAGCTCAATTGATGCAGCAAATTGTCTGTTTTTTAAGAAAACACACACTGAAAAACCTTTATGCTTAGTGTTCATGAAATACTGTGTCTCTATTTTCCATATAGTTAGATCTTGTTAGGGAAGGTGTTGTTTTTTCTGTCCATGGTTTTTTGTTCGCACAATCCAGTGCTGATTTGCATTGAATTTGAAGCTTTACCTGATAATCTTGGTCCTCTATACCGAAGCGCTCTCGCAGGTTTCTGAACACCTGCGGGCAGTAGTCTTTAAATTTGAACTGTCCTGGAAGATTCTCTCTGAAAGAAAAACATAAAAGGATTCAATGCAGCTTGATATACTTTGCTGCTGCAGCATTCTTCACTCAGCATATCATTAGCAACTGTTGTTGACTGGGAGCTTCACAACAGATGCAATGTTTCCATAAAAGACATATTTTTTGAATACATTTTTTTCAAATGTGTTATTTCTGTTCCCAAAAGTAACATGATTACATTTCAGCTTATGCTTGACTGACATTCTCTTACAAAATGAATTTGATCCAAACAAAGATGGTAACCAATTCAAATTGTGTTCATTATTTAACACAAATAGTGTATCTTTGTAGTATATATAATACCACTAAAAGCTACAATATGCTGTTTTTTCGATTGTCCAAATTGAAATCATCATGGGTTACTATCAAACTATTTGACTTAATTCTCTTTATGCCCTTCTGTTTCACTTAAGTGTTTTCTACATCAAGCACCATGAAACACACTTGAACTAATCTCACCAAGGTAACAGTAATTTTTAGCTTGAGAAAAGATAGTGTGTTGTTCTCCCCACTTCTGTTTATAAGTCTTTACACAACCTGGATTCCTGGATGGATTAAGGGATTATTGAAAGCCTCAAGTTTTCTACACTCTATTAGTATGGAAACTGAACCTAGAGGCAGTGTATAGCACAGCTTTCATATAGTTCCCATTTAAAAAAAGCCTTTTTGTGGTTATACTTTCTCTTATTATTGCTCATCCTCTGCCAGTGCAATATGATCTGAGGGGTTTAATTAAACAATGTTTTGTCTTAAATATGTAAATAAAAGAAAAATGCATTCCCAAAGCTGGTGTACACTTTCATTATTTTACATTACATTGACAGACATTGCTTGGCACCATCCCCCAGCCAAGCAACATTATCATATTGTTTGGGCAGTTATTGTAAGTAATAATGGTTGTAACAGTGTTTAAGTTATTGTTACTGCAGTAAAAGCATTGTTGTTCTCTAAAGGGAGGACTGCGATTTCCTTTAACCACAGGCCAGCATATAAATCAGGGGCCACAAATAAATCTGTGCAAATCAGAGGAAGCAGGATGCAGGTTCCTACAATGAGACGGACAGATTTGGGTGGAGCACAGTACTTGTTGAAGAGGTGGTTGCTGACTTTGATCTTGGTGCTGGCTTTGAAGTCGTCTGGGAGCAGCATGACAGGTACAGGCACGTGGCTCAGGTCGTTAATCTGCGCATGATCAATGGATGAAGAGTGAATGAACACATATTCACACATATTTTAAAATTATTTAAAAAACCCACGTACCTACCGAGTGATTGACGCCCCACATCAGCACGCTCAGCACGGGGTCACTGGCTCGGAAAACCTTCACTTTCTGCTGCACGAAATGCTTCTTCTTGGTCTTCCTTTTGGGCGCCAGGCTGCTCAGAGAGCTGGAGGTGGCTCCGGGGGAAGACATGGCACCTGTATCGCAGTCTGAGAGCAGGGTGAGCTGTATCTGTAGTGGCGTCCTGTCTATGTAAAGTAGCCTAAAGTCCGCCTTGTAGTCTGTCTCTGCAGCAACAACCTGCTGACTGAACACCTCCTGCTCTACAGGCTTTGCTCCATTCAGGGCCACTATGAAACTAAACACCGACAAAACTCGGAACTAAATCAGCATTACAGTCGGTAAAATGTAGCAATGTTCAGAAATAATCTTTACTCATCTCATGCACGTGATGTGTGACTGGTTTCAGTGGTGGAAAGTAGCATTAGCTTAACTCAAGTACTCTACTAAAGCTACTTCACTTGAGTATGGATTTTATTTTGAAATGGGTTCTTTTGCCAACGATATGTTTGGACTATAGTGTCATCACTGCAGATTATTTGATGTATAACATAATGAGTTATGTTATTGGCCATTTATAATATTAACACTGATAATAGTCATTATCCTCATCATTATCATTTCATATACCTCCTCACAAATACTAAGATACAATCATTTTGTGACAAATGATAAATAAATGCGTCTCATGTTGCTCAATTTTAAGGATTGTTAGAGCCCCTTATTATCACTTAATCATCCCTTTAGATTTATCTTGGGCCTGGCAGCCTTATGACTTGTAACCACTGTCGTAAGGTTTATAAACTATGTTATACAACTCCATTCATCTCTGAGGTTGATAAAAATAAAACGCCTTTCAGTATAATTGTCTTAACAAAAACGTAATGCTTTAACTAAGGTACTAAACACCTTAGTTAATGTTATGAAACATATGCAGTTATTTCAATTTTGATGTCACGCAAGTCTAATTTATGTCAACATTTTGACTAACCAACATATTGTTGCTAGTAAGAAGATAATAAACTGTCAAATTGTTTTATTGTAGCAAAATCATCAATCCAATATTGATACATTAGTTCATTGGGTTTGTTCTACCTTCAAACTCCTTTATGTTCAATAACAGACATTTTTGCATGACTTGTTTTATTATTTAAATGCACAAAATCCACAAAGCATCCATAGAGTATCTTGTGGGCATGTTTGCAATAGTGCCCATCAGTGTCAGTTTGAACCTTTCTTAAACACACCTCCTCTTATTGTTCGAGGCACGTTTTCTTCATGAAAGCCAAAAAAGAGCATAATAATAATGCCCATCTAATTCTGTAATAAAAACACACGTTTTGTTTAAAATAATACCTTAAGTGTCTGCTTTAATGGGCAGCCACTGATAAATGACTTTTTCTAGTCTAATTATCTAATTACTAGATATATTAATATAAATAGAATATCATATTCAAAGCAACATAAATAGGATTACATACAGTAATTACAGTAATACAATTACAGTGCGTTTCAAAGTCAAAACAAATACTGAAAATATATACAAATATAAAAAATTATTACAAACATTTCTTTTCCTGATAATGCTTGATGGCTTGACATATTATTGAAGCTACAATGTTATACACACATATGTGTCCCGTGGGGGGCATCTTTGCAACTAACTTCTATGTGACACTGGTCTGGATATTTCACATGTAGATATAGATTTGATCTAAATCTCACATAAGCAGAAATGAAAGGAATGTCTAATTAAAACGGTCCTAATATATTCAGTAGAGGGCGCAAGGAGACAAAGTTACACCAGATTTGGAAACAGCTTTTCATTGGTGGAGAGCTGTTTCTGGTGGAGAATGAAATGTGAGACTCTGATGAGCTTCCTCTGTTTGGAGTTCCTTCATCTTTATCTCGCCTTAGCAATAAAGCTTCAGCCTCCTGTGCTTCATTATTGTGGACTTTATGCCATTCAACAACTCAGGGGGCCCTTCCGTTTCGTTTTTGAGGGGACTTCCACACCCTTCTGATCCACACACCAGCACTTGCCACGTTGCTTAGCTCGAGATGACCTACACTGCTCAAACAGAGCAAACAGAAATATAGTTTTTCAGCTGGGAATACAAGCACACATCTGTAGGAAAGGCTTTTTATTATTCCTCTCGTTTTGCAAACTCACCTGCTTCTTTCTGAAGAAACCACGCTTGTCACAGTTGGGCATGTAAATATCATCATCCTTCTTAAATACGTGGGCATCATCATGACCTTCGATAAGTGTAGTTATATATTTACGACATGGAGGCTGTAAGAGTTGAAAACACATGTGAGTGCCTGACTGAATTCATGTCTCTACATTCTTTAGGTCAATCAGTAAAAATGATGTTGTTACCTCTTCCGGATCCTCAGTAGATGCTGGAGCTAGGATCAAATAGAGACAACACATTTAGCCTTGATCACTTCTTAAGTAAACACTTTAATCAAACAACAGTCTTTCCATTCTCCACTACTCAACAACTTGAATGCACTTTACTCACAGTTATCTAGTAGCAATAATTATACTAAAATTACTATTAGATGAAGTAAAACCCATCTTGAAAATCATTAGTTATACTGCAAACTTTGAGCCATAAAAACATCTCCTTTGCTGAAAGTCGTTGTGTAAAAACATGTTTTTCTGTTCAAATGTCCTCGTCACTCCACTCTTAACTCAGGATCACATTCACGGGAATTTACTGGATGCTCACTTGTTGCTAATTTGTGTCAAATCCTGACAAACAAATCAGCAAATGGTCAGTGTTGGTGAAACCCATACACCATGAACCTCACTTTCTTGAATCTCGTCTTACCTACTGTTGGGACACTTTCAGTCGGGCTGGTGCTGCTGGCGTTACTGCAGACCCCCCTGCCTTCCAGCAGGGCACGGAGGGGCCTCGGCTCATCCTCTGAAGGGGCACAACGCAGACCTTGGGCGCAGCTGAGAGTGTAAACCCCACATGCTTCTCCAATGGCCAGAGCGGTGGCATTTAAAGCTACGACCGGCTGACGCGGTGTGGGATTTGATTTGCAGGTGGCACATCCTCTGGACGGAGTGGTCAGCTGCACTGGGGACGACAGAACCGGCTGGAGGAGTAGCAGCAACAGGATGTTTAAACACAGAAGCATCTCACACTGGAAGTTGTCCACCAATAAGGTAACAGTCCTACAAATGTACTCGTTGTATCAGGACTTTTGATCCCTCTCTATCCTAAAGTAATCCCTCTGAAGTGTGCCTGTGTTTAGAAAGCTGGATAGTAATTCCCTCAAGCCCAGGCAAAGTGATAATGAGGCTGAGAGACAACACTGGCAGCAGCTTTTAAAGAGTCGAAACCAGTGGGAAAAGGTATGGGAGGGTACGTGATGGAGAATGTTAGTTTTCCCTCTTGTTTTCACACAGCTGAGCACACCCCGTTTCCCTCGTATCCAAAACTCACTCACGCATGCTCATACCATTTGTTGTCTGTCATCCTGCAGGATAGTAATGTGTTTCTAAAACCACATAAATCACAAGTGTTTGCTATGTATGCTACTCCATTGCTCTGCCTGCTCCCCACTGAGAGGATAATTTATTAACCGAGGAGACACTTTTATGTAACCAACCAATCACAGCTCAGCAGATGAGAAATGATCCGTTTAGGCTTTTAAATCATTGCTTTTCATCATAAAAAACAAACATCAATTTGAATTATGTAACCTGCATGTATGCAATGTAATACCACCAGTAGCTGTAGTTGAAATGACCTCAAGGAAAAGCACAACATAAAATCAAGAAGCTAAGCCATCAGCATTTATTCAAGCACTGTCTTCACTGTAATTGTACAGTAGTTGTACATTTCTCAAGTAAATATAGTACTTTTTTCATATATTTATAGGAAAAGTTATTTTATATATTAACACTGTATATTTGATATACAAAAACCATAAGGGGATTATGACAATGCAAACCTAGCTCCACCTTAACTTTAATAAATATTATTTACAGTTCATGATTATTGTGACCCAACATTATATATTATTTAAAATGCATATAAATTCAGTAAAAAAACACAAATCATGACCAAACCTACTGGGGAAAAAATATTAATAATTTAAGCAGTGTTAAGTATTTAGTTGTTCAAAATGTTCATCCTTGTTTTGTTTTGACTTTAAATAGCAACCACTAAACAAAGCTAGAGCGTGTTGACAGTCTGTGACTGCAGGGCTACAGATTCAGAGGAATGGGCCGACACACAGAGAGGCTGAAGGAGTGCCACTCAACGCTGGATGACTAAGGCATTAATGGCCATGAGCAAAAAGTCCCACCCTGCAAATTCCACTGAGTCACAAACAGATTAATTAGAAGACACAATCTCAGAACTTGTCATAAATGTCACTTAAAGTACATGTTAGACTACTTGATGTGAAAATATAATAACACTGTGAAACAACAACACATTTTCTCTCTCTGTCCCTTACTGTGTTTGGATGTATTAGGCATGGGTTTATGAATTCATGGATTTTCATTAATTTGATAAGGTATTGTGGATTTTTTGGTAAAAACAACACAATCCAATTTTTTATGAAGCTTTTGTAGCAGCTTCTTAATAAAAAAATTTGAAAATGTACTAGCCAATTTTATGATTAATATCATTATCACAACAACAATTGAAGGAAAAAAATCTAATAAAATTGCCACATTGCATCACTTTTAGCAAAGTAGCAAACAATCCCTTCCTTTCACCCTTGCACAACTGTATCTGTGAACTCGGTATCAGTCAAAAGGGATTATGTGGAAACGTTGTCATCTTGACTTGGAAACGAATATTTTCAATCCTCGTTATTTTAACTAAAGATAACAACTTTGGCTACTCGATTCTTGCCTTTCTAAAAGTATACAATTCTTCATTAAATATGACGGTAAATACACATTGTTATTTGTTTTAAAAAAACAGTGGGATACCTATAGGAAAAGAAAACAATGTGGTAAAGGTGCCTCTTTTTAGTACGTTTTTTCTTTCAAGTTTTATGTGTAATGTTCGTGTAAATCATATGTTAAACACAATCTGTAAAACCTTTTGAAAGACTACAAAAACACACGGCAGTTCACAGGTTAAGGACTACACACTGTGTGTATGCTGTGATGTGATTGGTTGAGAGGGCGGGACTTCCGACGGCGCAGGTTGGACAGAAAGTGACAGACTTCACCTCCTTAAAATTGGAAGAAAACCCGAAGGACGACGCATTACAAGTTATAAAACAGTAAGGAACAACATGAAACAAAGCGGGTGTGAATACCTTGTGTTTAACCTGAGATATAGTCCTGTTTACAGTACCTTATTAGCCTTAACGTCGTACCGCTGAAAGCAGCTAGCCGGCCAACCGAGTCCTGTCTCTAGTTTAGGAAATACAATGCTGCGTTTAGGGTCGACTCGTAAAAGGAAATATCGGAGAAGTTTACACGTTACAAATAAAAATATAAGGTGATCGCTAGCATATTAGTTCATTTTACAAAAACAAATGATCAGTTGGCTCCTACACTATATTATAAATATGTTGTTATGGCTGTGAACTTATTTTGAAAAGATGAAGGCCATTATTTCAAGGAACCGACATTTTTTTCAAGCAACGAAACTACTTGACTACTTACGTCAGTCTTTATAATACTACCATATACAGTCTCCTACCATACTACCGTAATAATAGAATATACAGTCTATGAATAACCAACGAAAACATATTTTGCATTTAAATAATAATTTATGAATTTGAAAAGGTCAAACAAAGCATACCATAATAAATGCTGCAGCGTTGAGCTGATGGGTAAAGTGATTAGTTGATGGACAGAACAATTATCTTCAAATGTATTATATCCTTTTTTTTTTTTTCTTGTTTTAGTGTTTAAAGGGATGGTCTATTTTGTAGGCCTTTATTGAAAAAATGATGATACATTGTGAAACTAATAGTTAGATTAATTTAATTCTTAAAGGATTAGGTATTAAATTGATCTAATCTCTGCTTGCAGTCCTACATTATCAAGAGTTGGAAAACAGGTTTGCTGTTTTTCAGAGAGAAAAGGACCAGAAACACTGAGTCATAGTTTTGCTGTTACTCAAGCATTAGCAGATAAGCCAGTTTATCCTTCATCCTTTTTTTAAAGATAATTTTTAGGCTTCATTTCATTTATTTGACAGATGACAAAGTAGAAATGGGTGTAGAGAGTAGGAAAACTAAGACTTTACGGTTATATGGCTTTAACCACCCGGCTACCAAAGTGCTGGGAGCCAGTCTATACTTGAGTCAGTTGGAGTTCATATGGGGTGGAAGACACCCAAGGGAGACACCTGACCATCATAGGGCTAATACAAACAAGGGATTCCCGTTCGTGCCTGTTGGCAGTGTACAATCACTGTCCAGGCCTTTGCTTGTCTCTGGAATGTGGGATTAAATGGAAATGGAAAAACACAAACACATCAACTCCTCACAGGCAAGGTTTGGCCTGAGGACCAACGTTGTCAGGCAACAGTGATAATCATGTTGTGGTTAAGGGGTTTGCTTTGGTTTTAAGGAGGACCTGTGCTGTTTGTCTTAAAGCTATCCCTGTTCCCGACAAGCTTCTGTGGCTATAACAATTCACTGAACAAACGTTGGTGATTTGTTTGCGTCACAACAAAAACTTGAGGCACAAATTACCTACTTAATTTTCTTTATGCAAATATCTAATGTTTAGAGCTGCAAAGACAAAAAAGCAAATTGTCGACTTAAAATTATTAGCCAACTAATTCCATTATACATTTACTCTTTTCATAATTTTCGGACATTTTATAGACTACTAACTACTATCTAATCAAATAATTAACACACTGAAAAAAACAGAATAATATCATATATATAGCAATTATCTAAAGTTCAAATAGCTTCAACTTAATTGTATTGGTTTCAACCAACCTAATACAGTTATGTGACATTTGTTGTAGGGCTGCCCGATTATGGCAAAAATCATAATCTCGATTATTTGGGTCAATAATTGATATCACGATTATTAAAAACGATTATTCATTTACTTTGAAAACATCCATTTATTGAAAAAAATGGAACAGTATGTTTTTAACAGTTGATTACCTTGAACTTTAAGTATAATTCAACTGAAAAAAATAAAAATAAAAGAATAATCATTTTATTTCGATTACGTTGTTTTCATAATCGTTGCAAGCCAAAATCGTAATTGCGATTAAAATACGATGAATTGAGCAGCCCTAATTTGTTGACATAACACATTTAATTAAAGTCAACGTTTCAGTTTTTTCAGTGCAGATTTTTCAACAATAAAAAACACTAATCTTACTCGGGCTGCTTTTGTAATAATGTTCTCTAAATCAGTAAAACCTCTTTTGATTTGTTTTTCTGTGTGCCAGTTTGTAATGATTTTCAGACATGGACGACATAAACCTTCATTATCGCTTTCTGAACTGGAGGAGGCGAATTCGAGAAATTCGTGATGTGCGAGCGGTGCGTTACCGGGAGCGACTCAAAAGGATGCTGAGAGACGGAGACATACTCAGGTAACAGTAATGAGTACCAAGTGTGTGAGACACAGAATATGTTTGTGTTTTAGTTCCATATTTTATGCCAGAGCTTTTCCCTTGTTTGCTGAATCAGCATCACACTTTGTTTACATTTTGCAAGTTAAGATTTGCTATATTTTCTTTTTTTCTTCGTAGGTATCATGGGAATTCAGATGAAGTTGGCTGTTTTGTGGCAGCCAGGCCATTGTCCCGAAGAAATCGCTATTTTGAAGTAAGGCTTGATCATTCACATTGTGTCCTTACGAGTCTCAGTGTGAACTTTAGCTCTTCCACATGATGTTGGGTTTGGCTCAAATAGATTTCAAAACAAAAATAAAATGTAATTTTTTTGGTAAAAACATTGCAGTGTGTTAGAAACTGTCAGCATTTCATTTCCTGGGACTAGAAAGTGCATTCAACATTCTGTCACAGCAGTGAAGAAGATACATATTTATGTAGCATACATTTTTTACAATAGTTTTAGGACACAGTCCATGTTTTGTGTTGATAACAGGAGAGTTGGCAGCAAATTGTGTCTGACTGCTTTCCTTCATCTTAATGGGCCTTACCGTAAAATAATTCTCAATAAGTCCTTGGAACAGCCTTGTTCATGAGAAACAACGTTTTTCATATTGGAAACACGTGTGTTGCGTCACTTGGAAGCTCTTTCTACACTCACAGTGAAATGTGTGCCAAAACCATTTACCCCAAAGTCAGGAGCATTAAGCTGTGCATCCTGAACATCTCTTCTTCAAATACTTTAATGACACAATGTGCACGTCTTTTAATCACATCATTTTAATTGTAAAACCTTTGTGACTTTGAAGGGACAACAATATATGTTTAGATCGAAGAGGAGACCAAGCAGAAAGAGTTTTAGTCGTCCAGATATTCAGTACATTGATTCATCAGCCACATTTCATGCTCTGTTTTTCTGCTGTAAGTTCAGTAACCTAGTTTCACTTCATACAGAGGGTGTTTTAAGCCCTACACGCTTATTTGCCTTCAACCTACGCATGACATATCTCATTCACAATGATCATAAGGGCATATTTTGAACTTGAAACTCTATGTGCATGTTTTAAAAGACCATTCCTTGAATTCAGACGGAGGCAGACAAAAACATCCGTCATGTCTCTAGTCCGAAACAATCGATTCTGAAGGCGGAATAAACAGTACAGCTGATGCTGGCAGATCTTTCTAGCTGTACCTAGCTAATTAAGATCATGTAAGTTTAAACATCTTTGACCTGTAAGCCTCGGTTTATAGCTGACATGTTTCAATATGAGAAATATTTACTTAATGGCTGCATGCATGATATTGTGCTGAATGCTATCAACATGTCTTAGTCACCTGGGGGCAGATTGTTATTTGTAAACATCCTCAGCCGGCAGCTGGTATGAAGTGTCAGTACTGAACTAACACTACATTCACAGCTGCTTCATACATATATTTGTAAATATGAGTCAGTGATGGTAGTTGACTTGATGGGTGTTCTGCCTTCATCCTATACGTGGGACCCTGACAAACTGGTTTCACAAAGCCAAAATAATATGCAGCTCTTTACAAATCCTGTGCTTTTTTGCGAATGTTGATAGTCTAGACACTGTAGTTCAAAAACAGCCCAGCACAGTGACTGTTTCTCCGGATGAACCACGTTGAAACTTGCCCAACACACAAACACATCCTGCCCCGGTCTGACTCGTAGTGAAGCACTAACTAGCCCACTCAGCCTTTATTCTTGCATATTCTTCATCATTGTGACTCACTTTGTGGGAGTCACGTAGGAGGAGGGAAAAGCTTTCTGGGTAAATGGATATAGAAGCTAATAAATCATAGTTAAGAAGTTGCTGCTAGATTTTAGGGTTCGGCTGCATGTTCATCTGGGAAAGAACTTCAACGTTTCCTCTGCTCTTTGCCCTGGCCAGCAGCGCTCCGATGTCCGGCTCCCCAGGGAGGAGGTCATGTGGCCACTATTCAGTTATGATAACAATGCTGAAGGCCAGCTCTTTACTTCAGGGTTTTCACTTTGAACAAGCATGCCGTTTTGAACCTAGAGAGGCCATATCATTTTAAGTTGACTTGGAAATGACATGATATAAAAAGAGAAGTCATGCTAACTCAACAGCAAGTTGTCTCGGGTTGTAAAAAGCCTGAAGGAGCGGAAACCGAAAGCATTTCTAGCATATATACTCGAAGCAGCCAAGTGGACATTTTGTAACCCTTAAGTTGCCTCTTACCATAATGTGTGTACAACTAGGAGGTAGTCAGTTCACCACTTTAACTGAGATGTCTCAACAACTATGGGATGGATTGTAATGCTATTTTAAACGCACACCATTGGTCTGCAGAGAATCATTTCTTCTGGCTTTGGGGAACCCCCGATATCCAGTAGCAGCACCGGTATCACAAATATATTTGTCTCCCATCAGCCCTTACCTGTACTTAAGTGTGTTAGAAAGCGTATATTTGCTTATTCATCATTATACCAGCTGCATAGCCCTTTCATTAAGAGCCTGCTAGAATTAGCATTTAGCTCAATGATCAAGATTCAACTCTTAGTCTTGTTTTTTACAATCAAATGCCGTATTAGCTTAATAAACAGGATGACTTTATCTGTTTATTTGTGAACATAAGATACACGTTCTGTGCATGTTTTTTAATTTGTATTTCATTGGCTGAATCACCCATACTGTGTGACCACATCCAACAAAAGAAATACAAAGAAAGAAAATGTCTGATAAAAAAAAGAAAGAAAATAATCTGCGTCCTCCACCCTCCCTTCATGCTCCTCCTCAGTCCTTTTCTTCTGGCTTAACAAGGTTTGCTCTGCTTATGCACAATAGAAACAGCCTCCCACACATTATGTGTAACCAGTAGTTCATGACCTGTCGTTTTGGATGTAAAAAGAGCTGCTTTTGAATTCATGATTGACGTCCTAATATGTGTAAGAACAATGTGTATGACCCCTCACATCATTGAGAAGTTCAATTGGCGTGATTACCATTTTCACACATCCTCAAGATAATCTGTCCCTAACAAGAATCAAACCACCTCGGGAACGGGAAGTGTGATCTTTAACTGCAGTTTCTCTGAGATAATTCAACCTGTGGTGTGTTCAGGTGACCATCGTCGACACAGGAGTGAGGGGAATGATCGCGGTGGGCTTGGTGCCTCAGCACTACAAGCTGGACCATCAGCCGGGCTGGCTCCCCCACTCTGTGGCCTTTCATGCTGATGACGGCAAGTATGTGATATTATACATTTGTTCTTATTATACAGGTGGACTTTATTCTAGGAAATAATATAATGGCTGGTCATTTTTATTAGGAGTAGGGACATGTTGATACATCTGACTATTGCAATATTTAAAAAACATTGTATCACTGCATCTGATGAAATATTAAATACATATTTCAGTTTTTCTAGTGTCTAAATTGGCAACATCTGAAACTCTTGAGCCTTCCCTTCTTGTCTTTCCGCAGATTGTACAATGGCAACACTGTAGGACAGCAGTTTGGTCCAAAATGCTGCAGAGGAGACAGAATCGGCTGTGGCGTATCTCTGGACTCTGATGATGGACAGCTCACTGTGTTTTTTACAAAGAATGGCAAAGAGGTAAGTGCTACTTCACCCTGAAATGATTCACCTCATACAGAATGTATTCAGCTGTTACACATTTATATATCAATGTATTCAGAGTTCAAAGCTAAAGCAGTTTGTGCCTGTGTGCCTAGGTCGGCAGTGTGGAGGTCCCAGCCTCTCCTGAGGCTTTTTACCCCGCTGTGGGGATGCACTCTTTGGGGGAAGAAGTTCTGCTGGACCTGAACGCTGAGTGGGGGGTGGAGGAGGATGATGGACAGATGATTGTGGATAGTCATGAAGAGGACTGGAGCCGTCTCCATGACGTCAAGGTGACCGGCACCGTAAGTGTTGCTGAGAAAATTGACATCATTTTGATCATTTCTGCTGTGAGCAGGTCTGCCACTCAGTGACATACGAGCACAGGAACAGGCCAATTAAAGCATGTATCTTCTTGCCACAAGTGCATTTACTAATGTATTCATTACTGAAATATGTAAGTACTACAACATAAGTGATGTTATAAATAGCAATATACATATTTCAAACATTTAAATCATTAAATATGTACCAACATAGGATAAGTGGAGTTAGAGAATGTAATAGTAGGCGTAATGTACAAACAGTAAAACAGTTGCTGTACAGTTACTTTTTATGTACAGTAACAATAATGAAACAGTGTTTATGGTTCAGTCAGTGCAAGCAGGGTAGTGCTAATGACATGTTTGATAAGTATGAATGATGCAAAAACATGTAAGTAAACAAATCAAATACATTTGTGCAGTGGTAAGTGCAACGTTGCTTTTGGAGAGGTAAGTGTTTCTCTGGCCATCATGTCCAGGACCCGAGACACACAGACTGACCAAGTCCAACGCTGTCTATTCACTTGACTCTATTCAAAATGGTTGGTTTATTTAAATAACACTAAAAAGGATTGTCCAGATTTACGATCAGTAAGGCAAAGTGCAAACACCTAGATGACAAACCCTTAAGTCTCAGATAATCAATTTAGAAATAGACGTAATTATTATCTTTTGCTAGATACCTGATAAGAGGAGCAGCAGATATTCTCTGTTTGTTTCTCCCTGTCTCTCTACGGGGGACTCCACCCTCCCTGTCTCTCTGCGGGGGACTCCTCCCTCCCTGTCTCTCTGCGGGGGACTCCACCCTCCCTGTGACGGCAGGCCTGCAGTGTTTGTGTCTGACTCAGGACACATTACGCACAAAACCTGAATAGGATGGGAGGGGCTCGCGGCTCACTAGCCCTCAGGCAGTACCTTTATGCCACCCGCACATTTAATGATCCTTTATTTGTACCAATGTGGCTCTGTCCTGTATGAATGCAGGGCTGAGCTCCCCTGCAGCGCATCAATTACACAGGAAAGCTGTCAGGACACAAATGAAAAGGGTTATTAATAAAGACGGATTGGTGCTTTTCTGTGGAATTGCTCCTGAGGGCCAGAGCTGTTTGCTTTGATGTTTTTAATTGTGACGTTTACGTTTTTGGATTACAGCTTGATGTGTTTCTATTATCAAAAAATCTCTGTTTCTGGGTTTCTTCATCTACTTGCATATGCACTGGAGCGCCTGTGTAACTCACGAGGCTGTGCTGACTGCCAGAAAGACATTAAGAGGACACAAGCAATCTGGAAATGAGTCAGAATGTCCTCTTTCCAAGGAGCCTGCTGCTTCTTAATGATAGAGGAGTGAGTTTAACTTTGCTAATCGATAACCATGGTAGTAATTAAATGTTGGCCCTGGACGCTCAGATATGTTCCCTATCTTTTTATCTTCAGCCAGTTGTATTGCGTTCCCTTGTGTTCAGCTACTGCTCTGATGACATTTAGAGAAGGTCACTCTGGAAATGGACCCAGTTTTCCTGCTGTTGATGTTATCCTCTGCTGCTTGTAGTAAACAGTAATGTTATCTTCTTGGCTTTCCTTACCCAAACACTTTGGAGCAGTCAGTGATGACTAATCCAAATCCTGACCCCTTTTTCTTTGAGGACAGGAAGTATTGCATGCAACAGGATAATTGAGTAATAAAACACATTCTTTCATCTTATGTAACTAATGTCTTTATCAGCATGAGAGGAAGGCAGCAGTGCACATCAGACAAGCTAACACTAGCTAGTGACTGGGCCGAACTCAGGAGTCATTATAATAATTGAATAAATTCTTCCTCCAGTTTTATTGACATACCTAAGTATACGGTTGGTGTAACATCCTGCTTGACAATAGTTAGGCCGTGTCTACGCTCATTTATGTAAATAGTAAGAAGACCCAGATGATTGTGAGGTTAGATGGGGCAAGACTTCTGCTCTCTATGTGGGACAGATGCACTGCTTAAAGCAAGCCACTGAGACTTTTGTGAACAGCAGCCATTAGGGATGTAACGACATATTGAATATCGCGGTAAATAAACGTCTCAATACCGTTGTGAGACTGACAAAATCTACCGCAATTTTTTTTTTTTAGTTAAAAATATATAGTTTTTAAAAACCTTTATTTAACCAGAAGGTCCCATTGAGATCATCAATCTCTTTTTCAAGGGAAGCCTGTCCAACATGGCAGCACGTAGGTTACAACATGAACATGAAAACAACAGATAACACAAAAGGACATGGTATTTACAGCGCTACATGTACATACCTAGAGACGTTGACAAGTACCAACAGTATATTTATATCTCACCCTGTCAATAAGCCTCACCTTCTAAGCAATAACTGTATTGTTTTTGAAGTGGTGGAGAGACAATGCACAGTTTGACCCACTGCTGTCACCCATGGCCAAAGCATATCTCTCTGTCCCAGGAACATCAGTACCAAGCAAGAGAGTTCTTTCCACAGCAGGGGATATTGCAAACGCAAACGCCCAAACATCCCAGCCTATCTACCTGCGGAATATGTGGCAAACGCCCAAACATCCCAGCTTCTACCTGGAAATGTGGACATGCTCATATTGCTAAAAGATAACCTTGATGATGCTGAGTTAGTGATTGAGTGAGTTAGAGTTGAGTTACTTGAAAACTAAAGTGAAACTGGATTTATTCTATTGCAGGATCTGATTATTATATTGTTGACACTTTAAAATACTACTATCCTACTAAAATGCTGTACAAATCTGATTTATTATTTAATAAAGAAAATAAATTCACATTTTTTTCTTTATTTTTCAATATCGCGATAAATATCGTACCGTGGACTTTTTATCGTGATATTATCGTACCGTGAGTTTTTGGTATCGTTACACCCCTAGCAGCTATTGAGGCCACAAGTGACAAATATGATGCGATGCTTCATGTGAAACAAATCAAATCGCATTATACTCATACAGACAATTATTACAAATCACTCATTTGTTCAAAAATGATGTAACAGTCACACAAGTACAGTGACAAACAAAATTCTCATAAAATAATCTTATTGATGCATTTATGTTAAATATGTAGCTCTTTCATTAGCCACCAACATACGTTCATACTAGACTAAATTAGGCTCTAGAACTAAGTGTATTGGATTCAGCAAGGATGTGCTTTATTACTTATCAGTCAATGTTTTAAATTTCTAAGACGAATATAGTCACGAGTACACAACACTGACATTTGATCATGTTTCATAGTAATTGTGGCTAAGACATATTGTATGCAGTGACAACCAATTTGGCAAGAGAGTGTATTTACACATTAAGAAGCACAATAAGGAACAATAGATTTGATTTGCTGTCATTGTTATGGCCACCTCTAATATTCCCTCTTTTTGCTTCAGCTCTTTTGGTCTTGATCCTCTCACAAGAAGATGATCTGTCTCCAGATCAGATGTTCTGTGCCGAGCAGGTTACTGTATGTGTTGTTTCCACAGCTGCTGGAGTACGTGGGTAAGGGGAAGAGCATCGTGGACGTGGGCTTGGCTCAGGCCCGGCGGCCCCTCAACACGCGCTTCCACTACTACGAGCTGGAGATCACAGACCCTGGAGAGAAGTGCTACATCGCCCTGGGGCTGGCACGCAGGGTAACAGCCTCACTCGTAACACTACTGATCACACATGTCTTTATCAATGACACACCATATCACTTTTTCCCCGCACTCTGCTGGTTTTCTGTCGGTAAAGAAAACGTCTCTCCCCCCCCCCTCTCACCTCGTCATCGCGTTTCCTCATGTGCACCGCTGCTCTCACTGTTTCCAGTCTGAGTGATGGATGACCGAAAGAGGAAAAGCTAACAACTGAATAAATATTGTCTCATTTTACCCCTGCATCTGGTCTTCCATTGAAAGCAGGTTGTTCCATTGACATGCTAATCTACCATGTCGACTACAACACTGCAGTCAGGTTCATGAGAGGTTATTGAAAAGGTGCGAGGGGAGAATATCTGATCTTAGCTCGCTTTGTTCCAGCTTTAGAAAAGAATAAAAAGGAATTCAAAGTATGCATAAGTTCCTCAGGCTAAGCAATTAAAGGTTTAATCCTAATTAACGAGGTGATATTAAATCATAAAAGATAACAGCAAGCACTGATCCGTATTTTGTAAATAAATTAGGACTGAGAGAAGACTTGTTGAAGGACATGAAGCTTCCTCCGACTCCTCGCCAGTCGTCTGTGCACGCAGCGCCCTCGGGTCACACTCGGTGGAGAATAGAGCTTTGTCATTTCGCTGATTGTTTCCCAGGAAGTGTATTTCTCAACGCGTCTGCGGTTTTGGAGGAGCATTGTAAATCCTTCAAATGGTCATTCCTGAGGTTACGTTCTGATCCCCCCCCCCCCCCCC
>NW_011332983.1:362349-403795 GCF_000735185.1 Notothenia coriiceps
CCCCCCCTCCGTCAACCCACCAGTCTGCTGATGGGAAGCATTACCTCTCGCTGCAGAAATCAAAACAAAGGTGTCTCTCTGGCTCGTGGTAACACATGCTTCACGTTTTCAATTTGCTCAACGGTTGCTTATATTGGATGAAGAAGCATTTGTTGTCAGTGCATTCCTTTTCTCTTCTGTTGCTCCAGGCGACAGGCTTATTGACTTCTACGCACCTTATCTACTTAATTCTATGGTATTTGTGTCAGTCTTATCTTCTCATGCTTCATCTCACCTGTTGCTGTGCTCATCACCTCATCAGTGCACTTCTCACAAGGGCTTATATGGTTACTTAGACTTCTCACTGTAAGGTGTCATCTGTTTTATTACAGGAAATCCAATTCAAGAATCCCTCCCTGAAAGTTGCCGCAGATGATTTAGTCTGTCCATCAAACCCTCTGTAAATGACACTTTCCCAAAGCTAGATTCAAAGTGTCTAGCTCTATTTGAAGAAGCAAATAGTTGTCTGGACAGGATTAGGTTAGGGGTCTTAAATGGAAATGATGTTCTCCATCTCCACTTACTGGGAATAAACAAGTGCAGTGAGCAGACTTCTCAACGTTCTGCATGGATTCTGCACTGTAAACACAGACTCACAGTTATGGATGTTTTATTTAAGCTGCCTGGGCCTCTGAGCAATTTTCAGTTACAAATCACTTTGGTAGCCAACCCAATGAACTGTGTTATGGTCGTGATTAATAAGGAAACCAATAGATGATGTCTTTTTTTCTGCAGCTTGTCCAATATGTCAATATAATTAGGTAAAACTCCTCAAGATAATAATCAAAAATACCTTTGTTGAGATATCCCAATCAAAAATATGTATTACTTAAAGACATTATATTGACATTATTATGTTCACAATTGAGTGAGCTAACAGCTAACCTCACAGCACAGTTGTCATGTCTCTCTGCACCTGGGATTCCTAACCTCCTGACACCTCAGTCTAAACACTGACATTTTATGGATGCCAAAAGCTACAAACAATGTTTGTTATTCATGAAGCAAAATCTTGTTTTGAAGTCTGAGTCCGTCTCAAGGGAAAGAACCTTGAGGGTGTGCTTATCGATCTTAAGATGTCTCTTTCTCCTTTGTCTCACAGGACTACCCCAAAAACAGACATCCAGGCTGGAGCAGAGGGTCTATAGCCTATCATGCAGGTCAGTGCAGTCGTGATGGTGCATGTCGATCCGTCAATGTGATAGTTCTGCATTCAAATTAAAACCGTATTAAACTGCCATTGTCATTGTGGTCAGTGTAAGTGTTACATATCCTCTCTTATGTTTCGTACTGTACACATTACCGGTTAGCGATCACTAAGAGCACCAACTTGTCTCATGTTTCTGGCAATAATATAAGCTGCATATGTATTATTTATTGGTTGCCATGCCAGTTATAATTGAATATGTAAAAGCTGTCTTCCACCAGCCAAAAAAGTGTATTTCAGAAAAGAGTTCCCAATGAACTTGTGAGTGTAATTGCTCCAACCGAATGTTTGTTCTTCCCTGGGTTTCGCCTTGGTTTCCTCTTGTTGCTCTGGTTTCATCCCACAGCAGGTCAGACTAACTGGAAACTTTCAAATGCCTGCAGGGCTGAGTGGGAATGAGTTTGTCTGTCTGTAGCTGTCTGAGCAGGACCAGTGGCTCAGAAAACAAATGGACGGATATTAGTTTACACTGCTCCACCCAACAGAAAGATGTTGTTAGCCGAGGCAGATGTTGTCTTGTGTCTTGAGTGTATCACGCCCACACGCATGTGACACAAAGCACTGATCGACGCCCCTGTTGTTCTTCGCAGATGATGGAAAGTTGTTCCAGGGCAGCGGGGTCGGGGACGCGTTTGGCCCGCGCTGCTTTGAAGGGGATATGATGGGCTGTGGGATCATGTTTCCACGTGACTACAGCCTGGACGCTGGAGGTGAAAGTCTTCATAATGTTTCCAAAAGCACTGTGCCTCAGCATGTACCACCTCTTATAAGCTTTCTTTCTATTTCTCTGTCTGGGTTCTCTCAGATGACGTAGATGATTGGGACTTTGACGTTATTCCCAAACCCAGTGAAGTTCAGAATGATCTGTATGCAAACAATGAAGAAGAGGAGGAGGAGGAGGAGGGAGAAGATTTGGAGGGGAGGAAGGTCACGGTAAGATGCTTTCAAGAGGAATATAAAATAGGGACTCTTAAATCCTTCAGTAGTTTCACACATACGGAATGTGCTTTGGTGTATACATAAACACAGTCAGGAAAACGCTATAAGAATACTGTATACATTTAAAAATTAAGTGTACAAATATTCATATTATCCCCTTGTGTTTAACAGGTGTTCTTCACCAGAAATGGAAAGGTGGTGGGCCGGAGGGACGTGGCCTTACCTGTGGGGGGCTTGTACCCCACTATAGGCATGATGAGCACTGGGGAGAAGGTCAAAGTGGACCTGCACCCCCTCAGTGGCTGAGTAGAGTGGAGAAAAAACTGCCGAGAAATCAGAGCATGGACGAATAATTGAGCTCTGGTACATTTTTGGAGATCAGATACTAAATAATACCTCCACATCAAAATGCTCCAAGATATGACTTGAAGAGTCCAGTGTAGAAGTGACTGTGGCTCATGCTGTAAGAATGATCAACATAATGTATGTTAATTTTACATGCGTGCCTTAAAGTGCTTTTATAATTCATGTTTTTCAGAAAATCCAGTGGTTTGCATAGGGAAAACTTTTCTCATCACTATGAGTAAAGTTCGTAGAATGCCAAAGAAAGGGTCACACCAGAATGAATGTTAAAATCCAATCAGAGCAAATGCCAGCCAACATGTGAACCCTCTTATCAGCAATAGATATGTGACAGCAGGCTGAGTCACACTGCTCATCACCGGAGGTCTGCTGTACCTCCTATCAACGGTGTGTTACTGACACTCAGTGGTGAGAGGGAGACATGCTCACATAGTCTTCCAAACGAAAGAAGTGGTGCACTGAATGGACAGTGCCTTTACTTAAATCAGCTGCTTTACACGTGTGAGTTCATATTCTGACATGGACTCATTACGCCATGTTTTGTGCAAACCTGCAATAGGAATAATGGGATAATTACATTTCCAAACATGTTGCTGAAGCTAAATCCAAAACAGTTTAATTGTCCTCTTGGGGGAAACAGTTTGAAAAGCTGAATTCTAAATTAGGATTGTTTTAATATCATGACTTGCTTTTGTCCTCTTTTAATATATGATGTTAACCAAAGTGTACGCGATGTAATGTAATCCAAATCATATGCTGGACATAATCACTGAAAAGATGCAAAAAAGAAACCAAAATTCATTTTTTCCCTTTTTATCTCGCGGTTTACCTTAAACTCCCGACAAACCAAGAGTAAAAGTGATTTCTATATCTAAGTTAACATAGTAATGATGGATACAATGGAACCTCATCGTTAGGGTTTAAGGGGAAATAGAAACTAAGTTGTCTCAGACTATTAGACTCTCTCACAACAAGAATAATTAAGGACTTAACATGGTATAGAAGTACATTTCAAGAGATTTGAATGTTGAAAATGAAGCCATACTGTAATATGTGCTGCTCTCAGGTATATTTGAAAATCCAAATTCACATGCCTCGTCTTTCCTGGTTATTTTTGTGATGTTGCTGTATGCTGTAAGTCAACCATTGATTGTCACAAGCCTGTATTTCTTTTAACACCTGTGCCTATTTTCCTTATAAATCTTATCTTTTTGACATTGAAGACTGTTCAAGGAGAATTTGTGATCCCCTCCCCAACTCCAAGTAAATGCTAAATGTTCCTATTGTTTTATTTTTTGCGACAACATTTTGCACACCTGCTTTGATTTCTGTGATGCAATTGGAAGTTATTCATGCAAATATAATAGGCTGTTAAAACTAGCTGTATATCATGGCTATAATAAACACACATAGTACTTCTTTAGGCCTAAAAGCTTTTAAAGGCTTGACCTAATGAGCAAAGTGCCTTGTTTAATATTCCATACGAGTGCTGGAAATGTCACATTATCGGATGCATGTTGCATAAATAAGGAGACATTGCATCCATGAAGTATCTTCCTGGTCAGCAAGACAATTTAAAGGCTGTTGCTCATGTGATGCTCAACTGCTGCTAAGTGTGTGCCGAGGGAACGCTCTGCACATCATTATATCAGCCCGCACTGTAGAGGGGTGTTCTCGTGTTTGTTATTCACTTTTCACTGTCATCGTCCACATTTGTGTTAGTGGTCATCTTATCATGGGAGCTAATGATGGGCGTCGGCTGCTGTTGGATGCATCAACTCACGTTTAATGTTTAGCCCCACTTTATATTTGATTTAATTAATCATGAATGAAGTTTGTTATTCTCAGTCCAGCCCTTGTGTAAATCCTGTAATGTATTTTTTTTCTTTTTTTCTTCTTGACTTTTATGGTCCTCCTTGTCTCTTTTCCCTTAAAGCATAATATAAATGACATTGGACATTTACTGACTTAAAATGCTAATGAGATCATCTTAGATGTCTTTTAAAATGCAGAACGGATATTTGAATCGCTAAATTATTTATGTATGCTGAATCTTTCTTCCCTGAACTGCATGGTTGGACCGGAGTTAAATTATCACAGTTATTATTGTCTTAGCATTTCAGGTGCTCTATTTAGGTTTTATAAGAAGTGATGACCCTAAAGCTGTTCAGAGTGGAATATCAATGGCATTATTAAGGCATAAAGATGTTACATGAAAAATGTTTTGTTACTGTCTTCGATGTTTTAAACTATGCAAGTACTTACAGCACTCGTACTAATTATTTAAAAATCTAAAAAAAGGGTCTTTAAAAAAGGACATTATATCCATCATCCAGATATATTGAGCGTTTTCTTTGGATTCATAGTGGCTGTCTGTTCTCAAATGCATAGCATGAAGGACGCTCCTAAACAATACATGAATACAACAAGATGAAACTCTGACATTAGCCAGCAGGTAAAGAAACCTGAATCAAGTAAAACACAATCGTCTCCAGTGAAAACGTGCTGGATGTTAAAAGTCAAAGTCATTGGCTGCAAACTCCATTTCCATTTTGATATATTTTAATTGTGTTTCAACAACATTTTAGACAGTAAGCCCCTTTATGTCGTTATACAAATTATGAAAAAATATTCTGCAGGGCGAACAAATGTTCCAGGCACATTACAAAATACAAAATGTTTTACAAACCATATAAAGTGGATCACATTTGGAAATGATGAACACAAATCCAGAAGGCCCAAGGAGATGATTTATATGCTACTTAGACTTGAGTATGGCTGTTGGTAGAAACGTTAATTAATCACATTTTCTCCTCCGAATGTTGCTATGGTGATTAGAAGAGTTCAGGAACAGGTAAATGATCCACCAAACCAGAGAGCCCCCTGCAGGATACTGATATTAAGGTCTACTGAAAAAGGCTCACTAACAAATCAGTAGACTGCTATTGTCTGCTATTAAGTATTTTAACATTTCCAGTTATTTCTAAACTAATTTTGTTGATTTCTAGGGTCGCTCAAATGTAATCCAGAGCTTTCTAATGTGTTTTACGTTTGTTTCTAGTGTTGACAATTGAAATCGAGGCATTTTGTAAAAAGAAAAAGAGCTACAAAACACCCAGACATTTACTCCCTGAAAACATTGTGGTGTGTGCTTTTTGGTAAAAGATTATTTGGCCTTTTCTGGTTTTAAGAAAGTGCAAAAATAATGACTGTTTAGCTGAATGTCCTTCAAAAGCACTTAAAGTGCTGCCTAAAGTTTAAGGGTTTTTGGACACATCACCTACAAATGACATGATGGTGCATCAAATGATCAAGAGATGATTACATTAAATAGAGGCATGAGTGCTTTGGAGTGGTTACAGAACAGAACGTACCAGGTTTGATTCCAACCTTGGGACATTTCACAGCCCCCCCCCCCTCTCGCCGCTATTTCTAAACTTGCCTCTGACAAACACATGCAAAAATAAAACATAATATAACGTTAATGAATGCATAGAGGCCGACCTTCCAGTATAATCAGGCTGAATTAGATATTTATCAGTATACAATTAAATTGTAAAAAAGGAAAATCAAACTTTTGTAATTTAACAATTAAAAGGCAGTTATTGAATATAAAAGCACATACACACACCTATTCCACATTTTCGCAACTCTCCTATAACACTAAAATCCTGCAAAGCTACATTTGTGATCTACCAATAAACTGAATATACAAAACCGAAAAAGTGTTATAGGGTGGCTGGAGGTGACTAAAGGACTGTTAGATGTTTCTATGAGTCAGAGTCAGAGTCCCCATAGTAGCGGTTCCTCTTGATCATATCCTCCGCACTCAGCTCCTCTGCATCACTTCCTTCTTTGTCCTCCTCCCAGAAGCCCACATCCTGGGAGGCGCGGTCCTGCTTTGGCTGTGGAGGTGGAGAGGCGGACGGTGAGATATCGGGGGAGTTGCTTCTCAGAGAGCGTTCTTCTTCCACCATCTTGTCTTCTGCTGCTGCTGCTGCTGTTCCTCTCTTCCATGGCTTCTCTCTCTCTTCCAGCGGCTCGATCTCCACAGCCTCGTCTGAGATGGCATCGCTTGTATTCTCTTCATCTTCGCTCGGTATTCGAGGCAATGATTCTTCTTTCTTTTCCTGCCGTTTCAGCTTCTGAGGCTCTGGCTTCTTCTCCACTGCTGGTTCTTCAGACTGTTTCTCCTCGAAGGATGCCCTCCAGTCCAGCAGGGATTTGAGAGGGCGCCGAAGCTCCCTGGGCTCCGGGGGGGCGGCGGCGGCGCGGGGTTTGGGTGCGATTGTAAAAGGCCGAATGCGCTCCTTCAGAGAAGAGCTCCTCCTCAGGCTCTTCAGCTCAGCCCGGTCTGAGCTCTGGAGCGATGAAGGCACCTCGTCCCCCGGGGGCCACTTGGCTCTCCAAGGTCGGTTTGAAGAAACTCCCTCTGTGACTGGACTGAGTGCTTCTGTCCCAGAGGGGCCCTCACCAGCCGGGGGGGGCCAGGCGACCCTCAGCCTGCGTTTCTCCACCGGCTTCTCTGCAGAATCTGGCTTGTCCTCGGCCCTGACAGGTTTCTGCACACGTGTCTCCAGTCTGGCAGCCAGGTCTCCTACCTTCACCGGCTGAGAGGTCTCCACGGCCGGGGGCCCCTGTTTCTCTGAGACAGTCTCAGCAGGACGCGTCACCGCTGCTGGGGCCGCTTGCTCCCTCGGTGTCAACACTTCCTCACCTTCCTCTCCATCAGCTCGAGGCTCCCAGAGCTCCTTGTGAGGCCGATGGCCGAAGCCCTCGTCATAGTTGCCTTTAGCTTTGAACAGCTGGCTGAAGTGGGGCTTGCAGTAGACTTTGCCATGCAGAGAGGCGTAGTTCCCAAGACTAGAAATGAAAAATGGCAAAGATGTTATAATTTCTGTTTTTGAGGTTCTTGTGGTCGGCCACCAGGGAGGCATTTCAAAATCACGTTGAAAATGTAGGAAATATATGACAGTGCACAACTGACCTGAGCGTGGTGCTGCAGTGAACACAGCGGAAGCAACTTTTGTGGTAGACATGCTGAAGAGCGACCAGTCTTTCCAACGGGTACACCGTCTTCTCACAATCGACGCACGTCTCCCTCACCGGTGCGCTGAACTTCTAAACACAATGAAAGTAACACAAATCCATAATTAGAAAGGGCTAAAATGGCACATTTCATGAATGTGTCCATCTTTTTGTAATGACTGACTCACCCGAGTTGCTTTGGGCTGCTCGCTGCTGCTGTCCCCTGAAACAGACAAAGCACCAGTCAGTGTTTTACTGAGCAGCTGGAAAGAGCAATCAAACCAAACTGTGTCTGACACTCGATGTCAGAGTAATTTGGGAATATTAATATATTAATGTTCCATTTTCCATTACAGGTTAAACTGCATCAATAACACTAACAATGCCCTTTGAGTGTCCACTACGACTCACCATTGCGTTCAGGTGCAGGAATGTGTTTCTGAATTGATGGTACAGATGTTTTTGGAGCAGGCACCTCTGCGGCCTGGAGGAAGCACAAAGGGGAAGAAAAAGAGGGAACCAAACACATGTGTCAAGTGGCTGCTACATAAAGAACTGCTGTGTATTTCCCAGTTAAAAAAACAGACTTTGAAAACACCTGTATTTACCAAAACCCCCCACTGTTATCCCAGTTATATGTTTAAATTCAGCTCTTGTTGAACTCACAGAGCGGGTGGCGCCTTGTTTAGAAGCAGCAGCCTGATACTTGGCCATCTTGTCCCTCGTGGATGTGGAGTCCAACACTCTGTCACGCACAGTCGGACCTAAAGCAGGAAATATAAACACGCTTAATCCTTTCATTGTATTCTGCAGTAAACACACATCAAAACTATGGCTGCATTTCACACGTTTCATTGTGTTCATTGAAACAAAACGTTCTTCTAACTCGGTGGATTTGAGAAAAAAGTTAGGGGTTAGGAGATGACAATTATTTAATTCTGCGTTTCGCACCACCCCCACTAAATGTGCAGAAGCTCCATTCATTATCTAAAGTGCTGTGTGTGTGTGTGTGTGTGTGTGTGTGTGTGTGTGTGTGTGTGTGTGTGTGTGTTTCTTTACCCCCATGTTGGTCCATGTCCTCTGATGAAGTACTGCGAAGGGTTGTCCTGCCAGCCTGTAAGAGGAAAAGGGAAAGAAAAATGGTTGAGATCAGAGGCCTAGTTACTAAGTTAATGGCATGAAAAAGTACAAAATGCACAGCCTATATGTGAGGCACTAACTGTTTCACAAATGGATATCACAAGACATCCAGACCAATTATTCACAAAAGTTTTGGAATGCAACATCCTCACATTTTGGAGAAAACTGCAACAAACAACAACTTGATTAAGATGCCTTAGTGGGAGATTCAGGGACACGTACTATATCTAAATCTTTCAACCTTAACTGAGGACCTGTAGGTGTCTTTGGGACATACTTCTCAAACACCAAACTACATGCTGCGTCTCAGCAACACTTCACTAAATACACACCAGCTCAAGTAACAGTCACCAGTTTTTATACTTTTTGACATCTGTCTCCAGCAGAAAAACTGCCAGGTATCTGCATGGACAGGCACCCTGCAACATGCCTTTAACCCCTGCTTTGTGTGTATGCCCATGTGTCACTAACACTAATAACTAAACCAGACAGTTCCTCTCAGCAGTTTTCTTGAACACACACACATACACACACGGGTGGAGAAGAGTTTTGGACAATTAAAGTAGAACCTTTTTTTCAGAACGTTTTAGTGGGACTGTGGATTTGTGTTGTGCCACCGTCGTCCTCATCCAATCCAAACCACCAAACGCAATATAAAACACTCAAAGCTTTGTGTATACTAAATATAAGGAGATTGAACCTTTTCTTGCAGGATTATTGACAGAGTAAGTGTTACAACTCAGTCCACCCTGTAAATGTTCAACAGTAACCGAAGGCCATATGTCAGCATTTTTAGACACTGCAACTTTCCAAAAAGTTTTCAAGCAGTGTGTTGAAAACTGTAGCACACACCACGAACTGCACAGCATGACATAAAAAAACCTATAAAATGGAAACCTAAAACTGAAGCTCAGGGCTGCTGGAAACACACACTGTGGCTAATGAAAAGTGAGATAAAGCCCGTCGCTCCTCAGAGGTGATCCTCTGAAGAAAGAAACAGCTTTCGGTCAGGAATGTTCCCACATTCCTCTCTTATGGAAGGTGAAGAGTGGAGGGCTTGTTGTTTTGGGCTAAGAGGGAGAAAGACACTGAGGGAGAGTGAGAGACAGAAAATGGGGGGGGGGGGAGAGAAGGGCCACAAACCAGGTGGAACAAGACATCTTCTGAAAATACAGGGGTCAGTGGACACTGCATCTGAAAGTATGACAACCTAAACACAACTCGGCTAATTTATGGTCAAAGAAAGGACCTTGTCCTTAGCTGCTGTATGGAAACGGTTATTATACTCAATAACAGGTGGCTTCTTATCTCTGTTTTACATATGCAAACTAATTGCATTGTCCTACAACAAACAGCACCACTCATTCCTGTCCTCTGTTTAGTTTAGTAGCAGTCACTATTGTTTTACTGTAAGGCTGGAGGGCGCTTTTCCACTGCAGGGCCTGGTATGGTTAGGCCTTGGTAGGCCAGGCTCCCTTTATGCTGCGTTTCCATTACAGTTTACCAACTGGGGTAGTAACTATAGTAACGCAGTGTAGGCGGGGCGATCGGCTGTTCGAAGGGCGGAGCGACGTTGCGTAAAACTGCTGGGACGTCATCTTCAATGCGAACCACAAAACCAAAACATCAGCCGTTAGCACTCAGAGCTCACAGCTCCTCATATCTGTACAGAAATAGGACAAAAGTTAAACATGTATAAACCACAGACTGTCTGTGTCATGGTGAATACAGTCGTTGGTTTATTTATGTCTGTAGGCCGTTATTGTGAGTGTGGACGGAGCATATACAACGTTAGCTTAGCCTGATCGATCCGATCTCCATTCGGAAAAAAATGCATTTTTCGCCTGCCGTCTTGTCTGCAGACCGGTATCAGAATGTTGTTACTTCGGCATCATTTTGAAACGTGTATTACAATTAAATCACGGTAAAATATGTGCATTTTGTTGTAGTTGTAGCCCCCTTGCCAGCGATTCACTCTGACCATTCAGCAGTCGAGTCTTTACGTCACTAGTTTAGCATATTCAGCCCAGTTGTTGGCCCGGTAAGAACCTTGATTTTGGAGGGCCAGAAAAAAGGTGAAAAAGTAGCCCTGAGACGGAACCTAGTGGAAAAGCAAAAAAAAGCTTAAACCGTGCTACGTGCTGCAGTAGAATAGCGCCATAACTGTTTAAAGAGTTCCTTTAAAGATTTGAATTGAAGCAGATTGAGGTAATGCAACATAAAGTTAACTACATCTTTTCTTCTCAACATGGGTTCAGAAAAGGGTGTTTATGACCAATGCCTGAGAAACTTGGCCAACACATTAACAGCTGGCAATGCTGGCAAACAAAGTGACCAAGAGCCTCATTCATAAGCAAATATGTTCTCAGTTAATGTCGAATGTAGGCACAAATTGAGGACTTTTTTAAATATTGCAATAAAGTGTGGAGGGGCTGTCCCACCTAGAAGTGTCTCAAATGTGTCTGATGTTAAACATGATCTGATTTTGTGTGTACCTTGCCCATGGTCTCCTCTCCCCTCTCAAACTTCATCTTCAGGTTGGTTAGTGGCACTCTGGGTTTTTCATAAGAGGCACGGGGGCTGGTTGGAACTTGCTCTTCAAGCTTTTCAGGTCTTTCCCGGTGTGTCAGCACATCCCTCTCCATCTCGGTTTGCTCTTCGCCTTTGGATGCCTCTGGAGATGCTGCGGGCTTCTGGACCACACTGGCTGTAAGTTGATCTCCCTGAGAGGGTGGCAGCCCGGGGCTCTTCAAAGGAGGGCCGTGCTCAGCAATAGATGCAGGCCTGGCCAGAGCAGGGGGCCTGCTGCGAGGGGGGGGCTGGCTGGGGGTCGGGACGGAGGACGGCTTGTTCTGTGGCTGCTCCCAGCGCTTCTTCAGAGCACTCAGATTGCCCGGCCGCAGGGAGGATGTCACACTGTCAGACTGTGAGGAAGACAAGAAAAGATTAAAACTTTAGTCAAAGTCAACTTTATTGTCAATCTTTCAGAGACAGATCAAAATACCGTTTCCCACAATCCTGAATACAAATATATATATAAAAATATGTATATACCGATATATACACAATCAACAGACACATTTATACATATGCACACATTAAGACATAAATAAAAGCACAACAATCAATACATACAAAATAACAGTCACTTCAATATCTTTGGGAAATGTACATTAGTGCAAGATTGTCCATAGCAGCGTAAAAGGTGCCTGGTGCTGGATCTAAGTGTCTGTGTCCCAGTCGGGAGAGGGGGGAGGGAGGGGAGGGAGTTCAGCCTCCTGACAGCCTGGTGGAAAAAACTGTTCTTTAGTGAGAATTATTCAAAAGCACTGCCAATTAAAAGTATAGTTTGGTCTTGTTCCTGTCATCTGTCTATATGGTGAATTATAAAAGTATTTCCTTTTGGCAGCAAACAGTACTAAACCCACAGCTGGATGGAATAAAGGAAATGCCAGAATCTGAGCTTGGCTTCACTGACAGATTAGGTGAACAGCTGTTCAAAGTTGGTCCAGGAAGTAGATGTTTTCCTGCGGCAACTGAAGGCTACGATTGGCTCAAGATGGACATAACAGGGACGAGCATGCAGGCAGATTTTATTCAGCTGCATTCCTTTCCACGCGACAACTTCACCTTTCCCAACACAACACTGGGGAGTGCTCTGTTCAACACTCAGCCATTCGTGACAATAAAACATTTTGAGCAGCAAACTGCACAACAGCTCCACAGGAGGCACACTACTGCCGGGTGACCGCTGTGAACTTCCTTTATTTTGAAAAAGGAATGACACGTTGAATAAAGAGGATGTGGATATGTGAATAAATCACTTTCATATAAGTAAAATAATCAACAAATAAATCTTAGAGAACATTGTGAGCTTTTGTTGGAAAGCCTCCCAGCTAAAGTCAAGCCAGAAGAAAACATTTAAACAATGTTATGTTAGGAAAACCTCCACAAAGTACAAATGAATCTAACATTTAATATAAAGAGGATTAAAGTTAACCAACAAAGAAAAGCACACAATTACTCCCTATATGAACAACTTATAGCATAACAGTACAGAAAACTACATCTGGTAGATCTACAAATAAGTTATAAGAACATGTAAGAACACAATCAGACAAAAAGAGGAAGAATACAAATGTGAGAATAAAGAACTGAACAGAAGGGACAAAAACTCCAAAGTGTACAAAAAACTGACGCACAATTACTGTCTTTGTGAGGAAAGTCCGGGGTGAGCAGAGAAGGCAGGACAGTGGCAAGATTGTTCCCGTTTTTTAAGCAATTGAAAAAAGGAGAAACTTGTGAATTTGTTTGAGTACAAACAAGATGTAACTACAACTTGACAGCAATGAAATAGAGAGTCCTTTGGCTGGTCCTTCACAGGTCAGGCTGCTGAGAGACAGAACTCTCACAGATGTTAGCAGCTGAACAGAATCTGAGAGCTAGTCCAGCCCCTTTAACACCAGGAGAGTGACTGAGAGAGGCAGAATACACAGGAAACCACAGCAGGAAATGATACATTCAGGGAAAAGTTAACTCTTTGTATGCTGTGCCGGCTTTTACATTATCCACTCACTAATTATTTCTCAAGATAATAGCAATACAAATGTGTCTTCTTAGCACTTCTTTTGAGAGATTGAAAAGAAAGGACATAACATATGGAATACACGCCAAAGTGTAGGGAAAACACTGGAAGGAAAAAGAACAATAGCCACTAAAACTGATGTTTTTAAAAGATTTGTTTTAGTTGCATTTTAACCGGCGTTTGACAAAGGACAATGTAAAAGGTTGATGACATTTAGCAAAGGTCGTAAGGCTGGATTTTAAACCTGATTAAAACCCCGGATGTTGCAGTTAAAAAGTATTCACTCTCGCCTTCTTGCTTTATTGTGTTTTCATCCTCTGTGGTTTTTAACGTATGAAATGACATGTACTGATATATATGTTGTATAACCCTGAGCCCATCAAAGAAAAACGCAGAATATTGTACGAAAGAAACTGTTTAGGGCAGCTTAAGAAGAGACACACCAATCAATAACAAGCAAAACCTGAATCTACCAAAAACACACCTTAACTATAAAACTGAATGAAGTAGTACTAGTTGTCCATTTGTCTTACGCTATTACAATATATTGAACTGCTCCCTGTACACTGGAGATGAAGTCTAAAGGAGACAATACACGCTGTAAATGTGTAAATGCTCCTCTATGGAGAGAGATGCCTTGATCTTTCAAACTCCCCCTTACTAAGGACCTTAGACTAGCTGCACCATGTGGACCAATGCTGAGACCGTCAAGCCCATTTGAAGGCTGATGGGGATTACTCTGAGGGAAAATGATCTTCCCCAATGTGATAACAGCTCTCAAATCTAGTACATAGATTACAAAAAAATATTTCACAGATTATATTCAGAGTTCCTCAGTTATTTTCTGATAATGACCAACATAATTACAGACCACTCACAAATAAATTCAGTTCAGTATGATGTCCAAACACTATATAATAATTAATAATAACACACACACACACACCATATTTCATAGAGAACATTACCTTATATTTCTTCATGTTATAGGCTGATGATCAGTAACTAATTATCTCCAGTACTGCTGCAGTACATGATGGTGCAACAAAGAGCATTTGTAAGGGATTACACTGAATTAGGATTATAGGTTTGATAGCCTGCCCATCGCAACAAGTAGCCAATGAGAGGTCAGGAAAGACAGTGTGTTGGCGTGTTGATTGGTGTTCAATTATAATCATCACAAGCAGCTACTGAGCATAACATGCAGCATGCACACACTTCAAGTAACCATTACATTTGACTAGCAGAAGCAGATGAAAGAGCTATAAATGTATCGTAGATTTAGATTTCCATGGGTGAAACCTCAAATTAAATCAGTCTTTCTTGTAACAACTTTAGGAACAGCTGTACACTGCTATTTCATAAACCTCAACAAATCTCGGATCTGAACATCTATGGAAATGCCATTTCTTAACAGAGATATACTCACTCCTTTTTTCTTCTCCGCAGTTGACACTTCAGCAGCTTTTTGATACCTGAGAGAGACAGAAACAACAGTGACCTCTGGGAACTCAAAACCAAAACATTTACAATCTTTTTCTTGCATTAAAACAGGTTTGAGTTAACAACAAACATCAGTGGTGTTACTCACTTGGAGAAGCGTTCAGCGAGGGCATTGTTTCTCCCTCGGCCGCTGAGTGACAGCTCCTTCGCAGTGACTCGCAGGGACTGAGCCGCCCAGTTCCGTCGATTGAAGGGAGCACTTTCCATCTTTAGACCGTATCAGAAGACTTGAAATAAAACACAAACCACTGTTAGCTATGTACTACATCAGAGGTCGGCAACCCCTGGCACGCGTGCCAGCATTGGCACGCGGCACCGTAACCAGTGGCACACTAGGAATAAGTGGAATAAGTGTGCAATAATAATATAATAGTATTTTCGGATCCTGAACGAGACCGCCGCCAGAGCGCGTCTACCTGCAGAAGGAAGCCATGCACGCAACGCAGCCCCGCTCTCTTTAACTCCAGGTGACTTTCTGCCGCTTTCCTCTGTGGTGCAGTGCTGATCGTTTCACCACAGAGGAAATCACTTCACAAATTGCAGTAGCCTACCCATAAGGAGCTGTACAAATGCCGCCGTTTTTGCGTGGCTGTGTCTTTAGTTGAAAGCCCAGTGGCGATCTGCTCATCGAAATAATATGCTACAAAGGGGCGGACTGGCCATCTGTGTGTTGAACTTTCCTGTCGGCTCCCAGACCGTAGTCGAAGAGGGAAGCAGCAACAAGCTTCAGGTTCAATAACCCACTTCAGCTTAAATGACTGGAGAGAGGCGAGCTCTTCTTGGGAGGCCGTTGCATTTATTTAGCTGTTCTTCTGTTTCACAAAATACATCACAGACAGACCTCTGTTTTTCTGCTGCTTCGTTTCACTTCCAGAAACATACACACGTTCCCTCACTGTCGCTCTACCATCCACACACATACATGCACAAGCCACACCCCCTCTCTCTCTCTCTCTTAAAGGGACAGCGATCTCTTCTCACTCTGCATGACCCTAATATCATAACATGTGTGTTCTGGAGAATCACAGAACGGACGATTGTCCTTATTATTATGCCGTTTAAACCAATTATTTAAATGTGGTTAATGTATAAGTTTCGTTGACAGGTCCACACAATGTTCCCCCGCAGCGAGGCTCACCCCGCCCTCCGGCTGATAGTTCACGAGCGTCAAGCTCCTCAACCCCCCCCCGTTGATAATTCTCGATCGTCGGCACGCTGAGAACAATTTTTTTTTTAAATGGCACTTCATATCAAAAAGGTTGCCGACCCCTGTACTACATCATAGTAACCCTTCTAAATCATTTCCCAAACCTTTGTTGGGGAAAACTAAATGTCAGTCTCAGTTCAGCTGTTGATAAATGCAGTCCCCCCCAGCTAATTGTTCGAAAGTAAATCAAGGTAACACAGCGTTGGATATACAAATGGTTTTGTTGGTGAAGTATAATTTAAAAAAAACAGCATGTACATGTAACCAGATACAAAACTTCTTGATATGCACAGTCCAGGTTTGTGTCTGAGATCAGTGATTCAGTCTGTATCATGCTATCCATCAATTAACCCCACAACTCAACACGCTGACATACATACCAAAGAGTGGCTGCCCATCTATGTGTTCATACAGCATGCATGCAAACAAACAACTTAGCATGTTTGAACTTGCAGACCGGTTTGTGCCACATGAATGCAAAATGGAAACACAAGAGTGAGCACATTATCATTATGAGAGGATAACTCGCCATAGGCAACATCCACAAAAGACCAGAGAGAAGCAGCGCCTGACAATGACACAACATAACACAAAGTCTTTTTTAACGTCACTTGGACAGACCTACACTTAAATAGGTGCTACAGACGGAAGATGCACCTTTGATGCAGTTTCAGAGACGTCTTAATGTCAGACTATGAATCCGACTTTACTGCTCAGACAGAATATTATAACCCTATGTTAAAATCACCACTGTGCACAGCTGACAGACTCAATAATCATTTACTAACAAGGCCTTTTTACTCAGTTACACCTATTACATCACCACTCAGTAGCAAGGCAATGCTGGTGACAAGTGGGAGGACTTTGGACTTAACTGAATTTCAACATAAGCCGAGTAGAAAACTGTCGAATGCAACTACACTTCACAACTGCGTGTATTACCTACATAGTAACATAAATGTTATATTACATCATAATCATATGTAATAATGATATATAATGTAATGTAATTAATTACATTGACTGTCAGGCCATTGTTTGTGCTTCTAGATGGGCAAAGATTAGAAACAGCACAATGATATGAAGGGCGGTCGACTGACTATTGGGTTTCTCCCGTCTGAATCGCTTGAGGCTATTTACAGTTGTTACATTGTTCAGAGGCCGATGGACAAGTTAGTTTACCATGTCTTTGATTAGTTTCATTTAATTTCAAACCTTTATTTACCCAGGTGCATCCCATTGAGATCATTGATCTCTTTTTCAAGGGAGACCTGCTCAAGTAGGTTCCACATGAAACAATAAAAAAATAACAGAGACAACAAAAAAGCCGACTACATACAGCCATCCATTCGGGCTTTACAACTGTTGACGATCAAAAAGGACCTCATACAGCATCATTACGGGGTTTACAATTGACATAACTATCCACATGAGCAGGTACCAACAGTTTCCGATTGAGTAGCTGTATGTTATACTGTGTCCAGTTACTATTCAAGGGGTACATTGCTTTAAGCACAGAACCATTTAACCTGCCAGAACTTCCTCTTTCTATCCCTGTTAGCTCCATTGTATGATGTCGAGCTAAAGCAGGGACACACCCTGAACAGGCCACCAGTCCTTCACAGGGATAACACAGGTGGACTGAGTAAAGAGTCGCCAATCCACCTGTTTTGCATATCCTTTAACGGTTATAGAAATCAACATCAAAAACATGGAGGACACAACTCCATGTGAAAATGACTAGGGCTGAGAACTGAACCTCATGTTGGTCTCATTGTTTAGAAGTCAATACTCTCTGGACAGTTTTGTATGAGAAGCTAGAACCACGCAGGAGACCACTCTCACTAATGACGACATGCAGGTGTAAATGTAAACTATACAAACAAAATTAGTTTAAGTTAAACACATGGAATTTAAACATAAAGATAGATCTGCTGTACAGATATAAAGCACCCTGAGGAAAATGTGTAATTTGCTTTATAAGTAAATTGTGTTTGACTGATTTTCTGTAATAGGTTTAGTTGATTTGTGTTAATGACTCCTCTTCAAGCTATAAGCAGAGACATTAGAAGTAGCATGGTATACATTCCCACGATTTTCCAGCTCCCATTGCTCTAATGATTATTTGCTTTACCTCCACCCTTCCTGGAATTATGTCATTCACTTTGTGTATTACTTCTCTGTATAGAAGATTACAGAGAACATAGACGTTATGGTAATTAATCATAGATAACGAAGAAAATACAAGTTGTTCTTGATTCAAGCAAGTTGCAAAGCCGAGCAATGTCAAGCGTTAAAACCATTGCCAATCTGATTTATGAGCTTTTGAAATCTGCTTATCAAAACTCCCGCATTTAGCTTCATCTCCATCACTCTTTATCAGTGAAAGGTGGACACTGACCTTTAACCCTTGCATTAAGACCAACCTTTCTTTCAAAGCAAGTAACCACAACACAATCAGACACAGTATGAATATGACTCATAAGGAGGAGTCGGCAATATTTAGCGTATGATTGACCAAGAAGCAACTCCTATTTAAAGTAAAATGCACAATATCAGGTGATAAAATGTATTTTTTTTAAAGTGTTGAAGATTGGTAGCTCTTACGAGGCCAGCTTGTTAACTGGAGAATGTACATTTCAGGTTTGTTGCATCGTAAAAAGCGAAACTAGTTTGAGAGCCAACATTTAGTTATCTACTTCATAGAGCATTTTGTTATAAGTTGTATTCAGACTGAGCAATATAATGGTAAGATCTAAGACTTCAACACAGACTCAGCAGCTGGATTGGGTTTGCATCGATACATAGCCTATCTCCAAACAGTAAGTGCTTTAAGAGCAACACAGAGTAGCCTACGCCTAGTACGTGCACCTGCATTATTTCAAAAAATCAAAGGCTAAACGTTTCCACCGATAGGTTCGTTCGACTATTCAAAATGTGTATATATATATCTATATATATTTGACCACAGCCCGAACCCGAGCCATTAACATACATTTTCACGTCCTTTCTTTGAGTTTTGTCTTACCTGTGCAAACTTCCGTTGAGTCACTCGTTCTGTGAAACCTTGAGACACCTGACACTAGCTGCCGCCTCTGCGTCACCGCCCGGTGTGGGACAGGCAGAGGTGGAGAGACCAGAAAGGTGTCATGGGAGTGGAAGAGACGGGTCATGTGACTTTATGCACCAATAAGCTTAGGTGTTGCATTACCCCTACCTGGTACATGTCTGTGAGCCAGTGCGTGGGTGCGCCCATCACCAACCCACCCACACCCACCCAAATTCCTGCGAAGACCAAGCAATACTCATTCATTTTTCAAGGAAAATTAAAGCACGGGGAATTAATTAAGAGAGATAAAGAAAGCAGAAACAACTCAGGTCTCTTGGACAAAACAGCATCTGATTCTCCAGAGACTGATGTAGACTAGGACACAGTTTGGTTGAACACTGCTCTTATAAAAGTGATTTGGTTAAATGAAATATATTAGTTTACAATACTACTAAAATGACTATACTAAGAATAATAATAGTCATAATAAACTTTATTATCATCATTCACTTTACAAGATGCTCCAAAGATTTACAAAAAATAGAAGAAGAAAGAAATTAGCAGAAATAAAAAAGAGCCCTAATCAGACATGTTCATGCTCCTAAGGCAATCTTGTTAATGAACGGACAAGTATATAAACAACTTTAAAAAAGGCAACTTTTTAGCTATATTTGTGGGATGTAAAGGTTGACGATGTGGAGAGTGCATTGGATGTTTGCATTCCATTTGCCTTCTAAATAAGTCAAGTCAGGTAGTGTAGTGCAAAAGGAAATCATGGCATTCATTTGAGGAACTTACATGAGCTCAAGAAGCTTTGCCATCCTTTCTTGGACCACCACAGTATCTTTGATCCAACCTTCATTTTGAGCTCCACTACACGTCTGTAAAGTGTTGTGTCTACATTGCATGGTTGTGACATAATATATCCCGTGTCGGAAATATAAAGATCTGACAAAGTATTCAAAACCAGTTTTATGATCTGGTGTCTACATTCGTAGGCCTACATTTTTTGCAATGATGACACACAGACTTAAAAGCTAAAGAGAATACCAGAGTATCTGCTGCAAAGATACACTAAAGTAGTAATTGAGTAAATGTATGTTACTCAGACCCATAAATAAATAAATATTTATATTGAATGTTATAGATTTTGCAAATGTCCAAGTCCAATAATGGAAAAACAAACATTTAAAGCTACTCCTATGTTATTAACCCGTTGCACGAGAACCAATTAAGAAAGCAAGTATTTTTTTATTTTCAGATTGACATGTAAACTCAACTATTAAACCCATAAAAAAACAAACAGCAAAGTTTAGACTATAAACTCACTAATATAAATCAACACTGCCACCATTGAGGATGACGTCACGCTTGTTAAACGGCAGTTTGGAGGGAGCTAAATTGTCCTTTAATATTACAAGATTCAGCTTTAATAATAAAAATGTTACCCTCATGTTACTGCTAAAAAAAGGATTTTAGCCTGATGCACACTTTAGACAACGGGGTGAAAGGGGGAAGCGGATCGAGCCACTAAAACTGACATAATATAATATCAAATATAATCCCTGTTTTCTTTAATTTGAGTGCCCACTCCTTATTTTTCATCTTTTCAGTCGTCGTCTGCTACAGTCTGAGGCAAGCCGTTCTCAACACCACAACCAATGAAGGCGTAACATCTTCACAAAAATAATGGATTAAAAAACTGATTCTCTTCGCATTTTCTGCCATCGCTCTGTGTTCACTGGGAGCTGGAAGAAGAAGATGCCCCTTTTCTGTTCGCTTGAGGATCTGCTGTGTGGGGGAGAGGGGAACATCCTGTGGCGTTTCCTGTGTTTGTAAACTAGACGGTCGTGAAAACGTCGGGCGAGTGAAGCTGAAAGGTAGATACAAATCTCTTTATCATCTTCGATGGTTACATTTTAACCGTGCATTCCATGGTGTGCAATTTTATTTGCACGCAGTCATGCTTGGAGGTGGCCGCAATGGGATTTACTTTATATTAGAGCGTCAATGTTGGCCATTGCTAGCTCGCTAACAAACGCTAGCTTAATCATCGGGAGGGGGAGGCACTAGCAACGACGGCCATCACGAATGTCTTTATCGCTCAATCTTGTCTTAACTAGTTGAGCTTGTTTCTTAAAGTATCCTCATAAAGAAACGATGCATCAGTCCAGTCTGCAAAATAGATACTCCCTTGAAGCTACCGTGTAAAACAAATGAGCAGTTGGGCTAATAAATGTTCGGTTTCTAAGATTTCAGTGGGCGAGAGCGCTAGCGAGCAGCTAGCTTCTGGCTAGCCGATGTTAGCCAGCTTCTTCAACATCAGCAAAACTAACGTTAGGTTTGGCTGGTAATGCGAAGGCCAGCTCACCCAGTGTTGATGAATGACATGTACATTTTAAAACCAACATTGTTATGATTATGGCATTTCTTCCGCTTGCAACTAACTAAACAGCAGCCAAAACAATAAAACTGTACGACGTGGCTAAGATGTATTTTAATTTGGGGTAGCCACTGTTAGCTCTACGCTAGCTGTCTATTTTCCTCGCAGCGTTAGCTAGCTAACCAACGCTAATGGCGAAAGCACTGTGTCTTCAAAGTATATATCTGCCTTTTTTTTGTTGCAATGTGATAGCACACACATTAACGTGTTGCCACAGATTAAGAATCTTGAAAAGTCATAACAAGATACAGCCATGTTTTTGTTGGTGAATTAATGGCCTCCTCTTAACATATAACGATAATTGTTAAAGCCCCATGGCAAAATATACGTCTTAATGTACTAGATTAGCAAAGGTGCAGAGCGATTGCATTATTTACTTTCATACATAAATAACGTTATTTTTACTGCATTTGTTAAATGTTAGCTTTTGCACTCCCTTTTCACTAGAAATGTAGAATTGCAACCAGTCTTTTTTCTTGGTTTTTGTCTCGGTTTATTCTTTCAGAAACGTTCCCATTAAGCTAAACTGTATTAGGAAAGTCGTGCTTATAAAGGTGTATTGTACGGGATAAAAGATGTACGCATTTTCTTTTAGGAATGAGGACAATTATTTAACTCTTATCTTCTACATTATAGCTGGAATATGCTTTACGCTTTAAAAGCTGTGTTTTAATTTTTAGGATTTCACCTAAATGTAATCTCGATAGATAAATAAACTCAAAGTCAAATAAACTGAAACCAATTGGGACCTTTGATTCACATACATTGTTATATCGGGAAAGGGTGCTAATGAACCCTCTTTTCCACCCCAACATGTTGAAACATTTTAATGTGAGTCTTCAACCATTGAAGGTTTTGGGTTTATTGACACTATTTAGTTTTAAACATCTCCAGGTTTTACAGTGTAACATTGTTTTGTGTTTTTAAATGTGAATGTTCTATATTAATGTAATGTGTTTTATAATTTGGTTGTGCTTTAGAATTATTCTCCTCCTAAATTCTTCCCTTATCCTACATTTCTGTACAGCCCCCTCCTGACTTCACGTTTGAATTTGTTTTTCCTTCATGTCATACAAACAAGTATGAATTTACTTTTTATAATACTTAATTAATACATATAACCTCCATCTATGCTCTGTGGTATTAAGTTAGCTGCAATGCAAACTACAGATCTGTATCAGTGGTAGCCATTTAACTAACTGGATAAAAAAAACAATTAAATTGTTGTATTATTGTTTGGTAGTGTGCCATAAATAACACATTTGCAGCTACAACCAGTAAACTCTGTTTATGGTAAGCTTTGTTAATGGCAAGTGCACTGACTAAGTTCTATGAACAAAAACTAAGCAAAAGGTGCTGACATAGTTGTTTGTATGAATACAACACATCTATGTGTGTCTATATTTTATGGTGTTTAAATGTGGTTTGGGCAATTGACCATCCTAATTGGAGTTAATGGAATCTGTAAACGGTTAAGACAGCCAGTGATGCTGTTGTCATGTAATGCTTGTCTGTTTCATCCGCATCCTCCTCTTCCTCAGTTTTAATGCTAGATGAGTGAGGTGGGTGTGGCTTCCCACCAGCCCGACCATCCTGACTGACGGATCTCTGGATGACCTTGTCCCCACCCCTGTCCCTGCGCTCACATACACCACAGAAATGTCACATCTGCCCAGCAGCTCAGTCCGCGACCATATGAAATGGGTTTGTTTTGAGAACACCAAAGTGATTACAAATACCTTTCCTTGCCATCATGTCACTCAGGATGTTGTCGTTGATGACTAGCTTGGCAAATGCCATTGCAATATTATCTTAGATGCAGAAGCTTTTGTATTGCAGACTAGCTTTTAAAAGTGTGACTTGGTTAGTAAACTTTTCCTTAATTTTCTCCGGCAGGCGGGGCTGCTTGGCTGCGAGGCCGTCCTCTCCAGCATGGCCCTGATGCAGGCCAGCTCCATGGCCGCTCCGCCCAAAAAAATGATGGCTCCACTCGGCCACGGACTCCCGCAGAGAGAGGCATCTGACCGTGCTCCACAGAGCCATATGATCCTCCCCTCTGGAATGAGCTGTCCTCCCCTGGTTAGGACCAACTTCGGAAATGTAGAGTGGAAATTAGGCTGTCAAATGCCATGCTTTTAATATTGTGAAACATGTAGATTTGTAGCCTTCGTGACATTGAGATGTTGTGTGTGGGAGGAGTTTCTCTCTGAATGCATTCTTGATGAGTTGTTCAACTTCAAAACAAGCTCAACTCTACTAGGTAGTGTTCTTACCTAAACATTGGATTATGAGTGCATGTCATACCTTTTTTAAAGGATACAAATCCAAATGTATATAATCACCTTCAGGTAAAGCATTAGATATATTTTCTGTCATTTACAAAACCCAAACTATTAAAAAAAAAAAAACTAATAATTGAGATTCACATGCAACGCTTTATTTAAGTCGTGTTCAAAAATCAGGAAATAATTGATATTTTCTGGCTCTGTAGCTCATCCGGAAGGAAGGTGAATTCCAAGCTCCCCGTCTGCTGGATGAGAAGGAGATGAGGGCCAACGAGGACATGCAGCAGAAAAAAAAGAACAGGAAATCAGTTACGCCCTGCAAAGTGAGAGAACAAGAAGGAATGGGAGGGAAGGTTAGTGGCTGTGGTGGCTAAATAGTGAAGGGTCTCTGCAGTGCACTTTTTTATTTGTCCTCATTTCATAAAATGCGCAAGTTAGCAGCTTGCACACGTTTTTGGATAAGCATTTAACTTCATTCCAAGTAGCGCCTAGCTTGGAGCTTTCATGTGTGCAAATTTTGTTTGTGTGGTGGTGGGGGTGGGGGGAGGAGTTCGGGGAAGATGTTGAGGGGGTGGAGGATCTCTAGAGAGGAAAGAGGGGGAGGGGAGCAGAGTGAAGCGGAGCACAATAACTGCGGTTGTGTGCATAACAGGGGGAGCAGTAACATGAGGGCATTAGGCCATTGGAAGGGATTGTGGGGTATTTGTCGATTACAATGTTAAATACATGTAGTAATAAAAAACATTAGTGCATATCAAAGATAAATGGGCTTTTAGACTAGTATCTACATGAAGAATGACACTCTTCAAACAGTTCTAGAAATCATAGGCCCCCACGTTTACTGAAATCCGTTAAAGATTATCATCAAGTACTGACCAGCTGTGGGTGGGAATGTTTGATAAATTGTACCATTTTCTGTTTGTGATGAAATGCACAGTATCTGCTTGTGTTTTTAATTCAGTATGAAACTGCTGTTGGACATAAATGTTAAACAATCATCCTTACTGTCCTCATTAGGGCACAGGTGGAGATGAGAATGGTCCAGCATCCAAAGTGCAGAAAAACTTTATTTGTGATCACTGTTACGGAGCATTTAGGAGTGGATACCACCTGAAGAGACATATCCTCATCCATACAGGTATGGGTCATGCTGGGAACAAGTCTAGTTTACAGTTAAGCCAAAACTGCTTTTTAATGCCTGACTACATTAATCATTTGTTGAAAGAGGCCCTGAAAGTTTGAATTGGAATGAAGAGTGTGCAGCTACTGTAAGGTTTTGCAATGGCCTGCTTAAAAAACCTTGTTTGGTAAAAGCTTTTGCCTCACAGCTAATTGGTGGTATCTGTGGGGACTTTGACTAAAACTGGTGCTCTTCGGTTTAGGGGAGAAGCCGTATGCTTGTGCCGTTTGTGACATGAGGTTTATTCAGCGTTACCACCTGGAGAGACACAGCCTCATTCACACGGGTATGCGTCCTTTAACCGTACCCATATTACATTTATCTGACTACATCTGTAGTCTGTCACTTGAATCAATGGACAGATGCTCAGGGTAATTTTGTCTGTGGACAGTAATTTCCAACAAAGCCATCTCCCAAAATCTGTTCACCCCAAAATATAAAGCACAGTATTTGTCGTATATATATATATTGGTCCCCCAACACCAGGAAAAAATGATAGGAGGCTATGATATATAGTGAGGTCCAATAGTCCTGAGTCCACTATTACAAATTGTTGTTTTAGCATCTCTGAAACATAAATATAAAAATCCCCTTTTTGAAAGGTCCATTATTTCATTTGACTGGAATCAGTTGTAGAAATGTTTGCGATATTTGAGAATATCATGTTATTGCAACTTTGGAAGATTACTGAGATGTTTAAGGCACATTCCTACTTTCCCCCAGAATGCTCGTTGGGGTTGAGCGTTATTGGCCTTGTGAGAGAAATTAGCCTCTCTTATCACCATCAAAAACTCTTATTGCAAATTCAAACGTTAATCTGCCAGTATAAAAATGGTTGTTCCTGTTTCAACTGTGATACTTTTACTTTGTTTGGCTTTAATTGTGCTGTTTAATTGTTATGAAAATGCTGTTAGGTCCTGAAGAAATGTCCACTTATTATACATGCTTCACATGCTGTGATCGTTATAAAGAGTGACTCCACCCAGGCTATAAGCCACCTAGCTGTTGCTGCCTGCTCTGCTGTTCGACCATTTGAAATGCACTTCCGTCAAAGCATACTCTTAATCTTAAAGTCCGTCTTTGTTTGAATAATTCAACTTTATAGAATCTATGTGATCTTTTTTTCTACTCCAAAGAACCACTTTGAAAACAAAACAACTTTGAAAGATTGTTAACAGACAAGCGGAAAGTATTTTACAGTTGAAACTCGAGGTTAGCAGCAGCCACACACAGACGGCCATATTCATTATGGTAACATATGGTATTCTTTAACCACCACAATGACTTTTGACTATGTAATAATTGTCATGTCGTAAAGAAAAACATTGTTTCAACAAGACTTTTTGATAGTGGACTTGAAAGTGGACTCAAACTTGTGGACCTCAGTGTATGCGTGTGAACGCCTCAAAGCCCAGGCTTCATAAAACATGCATTATTTATTTATGTTTTATTTATCTTTTTAATGTTACTGTGTCAGTTAAAATAGCTGCATGGACATCTAAGGACTATGTTCTTAATCATTTATACAATATAAACATTCAGGAGTTAATTAACTTAAGTTTTAAAACTTTTGCATCGTACCTATTTTGCGTTGCAGCCTTTCACACACAATTCTTTGTTTTCCATTGTTTAAGAGCTATGCACTCTGGGTAAGTCACCTTCTAACTTAATTGTTTGTCAAGTCGATGACTACTGCCCCAGTAATCACTAAATTAAATGTCCCAATATTGACCAAATATACCCTCAGCTATCATGGTTAATGTAAACATATGAACATACAGTGTATATATTTATGATTTCATCCCAATATCCCAGTAGATTATTTAAACAGTTGCTCTTTTTGGCAGCATTGCATCTGTTCTTTCTGTTAACCACATAATACATTTTGTCATTTTGTTTTCCACATTTTTACAAATTTAATAAACTGAATAGCTAATATTTGTATGCTCTGTGTGTGTAGGGGTGAAGCCGTACGCTTGTTCCATGTGTGACATGAGGTTTTTCCAGCGTTACCACCTGGAGAGACACAGACTCACTCATACGGGTATGCGTCCTTTTACCGTACCCAGTTCAAGTTAAGACCCTTTTTTTCAATCGGCTTAAACACAAACAACAGTTTAAACAACAATACAATGACACAAACAGTGTAGAGGCAAATGTGAAGACACAAAACAACCCTTTGGAGTTTATCCAACAGTCGTGTAGTATTACATTAACATAAAAACATTCTTTATTACCCCCTATTAAAGGGTTCTAACTATAGGACGATTCAAATATCAAAGTTTTCTGAAATAAGAAAACTTTAGTCTTTTGTTTGACTTGGTGGACACATTTTAGGAACATCTTTTCACTTTAAAACAGCAACAGTTGAATTACTACAGGGTTGAACCACCTGACGCAGAACTGCTTGTTAATGTAAGCAAACGCCTAGCATGATCTAAAAGTGCTCCTCTGGACACCTCAAAGTGTATTATCCCTAATGTACCATTGCTGCCCAAGAATATTTACAAAATAATATATTATTTTTGTTCATGCTCTGAGATTAACAGTGCTTTATCGTTCTAGAAGAGCTGAACCCATAAAGTAATCTATCATAGTGTACATACGTTCTAATGATAACTTTTTATAGTCTCATGTTTGAACTGAGACACAGTATATGCCATATATATTTTTCGCGGATGTATCCATCATGGTTAGGACATGGTCAAAGCCACAGTATAAGAGGGGGTTTGATAGGTCACAACGTATTAAGGACAGAGATGTAATATCTGCAGACACACCGTTACAGGAGGCCTTCTCACTCAAGTGTTTAAACAAATCTGGTTGTTGGCTTTTCTAGAAATAAAAAATGTGATTGTTTCAAGTTCTCACAACAGTAACAGCTGATTCACTTTGGCCATGGTATATTATGGGAATAGTCCTTTGATGTCCACTCCTATTTTACAAGCAGATAAATGGCTGCACAACTCATGTGTCTTCGCTGCTGTTGTCTTGCTTTCTTAATGAATTGTTTTATTGCATAGTTGCGTATACAGATGCTTCTACTGTTCATGTATGGCGGAGATCAGATTGGAAGCTTTTGAAAGTTGAGGCAGATCATCAGCAAACACTGTCATTTCACCATCAAAGAAATGAACGTGCACTATGTAGGCGCTTAACCAATTTCAAGTTGCAACACACATGCTCACCACAATTCTATAAGACTTTGTCGCCACCTTTAAAAGTGAACGGTGGAGAAGTGTGCTGACATTTCTGCTTCAGCTGGCCAGTGTGATCCCTGTCTTAGATGTTTCTTTGCTGTATGTCTTGTTTACCTTGCTTGGCTTGCTTTTATTCTATGATTGTTATCCAGGTCAATTAAAAATGCTCCCCCATAACAGAAGAAAACGTTTAAATTAGAAAGTAAAACCCCTTCGCATGAAGCTTGATGGAATGTGTAATATCTGGGTCCTAGTGATTTCATGTCTGTCAATGATGCTTCCCTTTGATGCTTAAGGAGCGCCCTAGCTAATCTGTTGATACTCTGTGTATGTAGGGGTGAAGCCGTACGCTTGCTCCATGTGTGACATGAGGTTCTTCCAACGTTACCATCTGGCAAGACACAGCCTCACTCATACTGGTATGCGTCCGCTCACCATAGCTCATAAAGTAGCATTGTTTTAAGTCACTTTTCCAATCATAGCAGTGTAAACAGAGATTTAAAGTGCCTAGAATGACTACCAGTTTCAACTATTGACATATTCAGGAACATGAAGTTGTATCCAGACATGTGTTAGTAATATAAAACCCACCACTTTTAGCTCTGATGCAAATACATGCACTTATAGTTGCACACCTGAATGTACACAACATAATGTTTTCCCTTCTAAATGCTCTACTTTGTTCTGCGCCATTAGATATTTTGTTGACTGAAACTGCCCACTCGTGGTCCCAATACACATAGGGTGATGGAATAATGTGTAGCTGCATTCGAAGAGTCATTGAAAGGAAAGAGTTGATGGTTGTGTGTTTTAATATTTTGTCTGTTTCTAGTTTATACTTACATACTTTTCATGTGTGTAGGGGTGAAGCCATACGCTTGCTCCATGTGTGACATGAGGTTTTTCCAACGCTACCACTTGGCAAGACACAGCCTCACTCACACGGGTATGGGTCGCCCTTTCTTGCTACATTAGAGCCCAATTACCCAGTTTCTTGAAGTTTATCTGTCCTTTGTTTATATAGGTTCAAACATTAGCATTAATATCTTTCAACTGGGCATGCTTGAGGAGTGCATTTTAGTTTTTATCTTACCCCTTTAGTGCTACATTTTAGACGGCATTTCCCAAGTTAACTCCATTAGTAATCAACTGCAGTGCCTTCAAATGACACCTTGACTTGTCTAGTCTAAATTGCAATGCATGTCCATGTTGAACATCTGCACTGAGTTAAGCAACAACAAAAAGAAGTTAATCCAGGTCCCTTACCACGCACGTTAACAGATTAGGACATGTTAGCCGAATGATTTTCCTGTGCATCATGCTGGGCCGTTGGGCATGTCTGGATACATGGTAGAAGTGAGTGTGTCCTGTTCAGTTGATTGTGATTACCAAATATTTTGCTCTGTGTGTGCAGGGGTGAAGCCATATGCTTGCTCCATGTGTGACATGAGATTTTTCCAGAGATACCACCTGGCAAGACACAGTCTCACCCATACGGGTATACCTTTTATTTATCCCTCTCACTTAACATTATTATGGGGTGTATTTCCCTTGTGTGTACATCACCACCCTGTTAAACCCAGTTAAAATGTTTTACAATGAAAGGTTAAAGTTTAAGCACTTGTAGATATTCTATTTCCTTTTAGGTGTACTCCATTTTACCTAGCTAACTGCTTTAAGGGTCGACAGGTCACATTTTATGTCTTGTATGTACACAGTTTAGTTTACCAAGAAAATGATAGAGACTTTGTAATGACTTAACCATGACTAGTGTATATAAGATGACATATTGTGTTTACATGGTTCAAGAGAACACTTTTCTAAAGTTTGGTACTGTATGCGTTTAGGGGTGAAGCCGTACGCTTGCTCCATGTGTGACATGAGGTTCTTCCAGCGTTACCATTTGGCAAGACACAGCCTCACTCATACTGGTATGCTTGAATTATTTGTTCAATTATTATTTGTCCCCTTTCAGTATGAAACCTTTTTATATAAAAACCTACACATTATTCAAAAAAAATGGACAACCCCTTTTATATACAGTAGCATCATTTCTCCATGTTCATAAATTAATTTCCCCTTCCAAAAAATGTTTAATAGAATTTTTAGGCTTTGTTGGAAAACTGTCCATGGAAAAAGTGACTGTCAGTTACCTTCTTTTGTGATTAAAAAAACTGTTATGGTTCTGTTGCATGTGTACTGTTGAGTACTTTGTTATAACTCCAACGAAAGGCACATTACACTAAAAAACGTTTTGAATGCAGACATCAATAATATAAATTGTCAGGTATGTGAGTTTTGTTTCTCATGTCTTGCTTGACTTAAGATGATGCATGTTTAACAATTGGGGTTTGAAGTTGAAATGCTATTATTACCACCATCCAGTTTGTAGGATGACTGAATATTGCTCAAGCTGGTCTAAACTCCAATGTGTAAACCCAGTTTTTTTTGTGTTATTGATGGGGCACCTTAACTTTTGATGTCTGCAGGTTCTAAAAATGTTTTCCGTGTAATGTCTCTTAACAGAATTGATCTGAAATAAAGCATGTGATGGGACAAGTCAAGCATTTCATGTGTTTTTAGATCTTGGTGTTGATGACCTTCACTGCCTTGAAATGCATCTAACCTTCTTGTGCTTTGTTTAGGGGTGAAGCCGTATGCTTGCACCATGTGTGACATGCGGTTTATACAACGTTACCAACTGGAGCGGCACAGTCTTACTCATACAGGTATGTCCTCATTTCTTTACCTTTGACCCCGTTTCTCCCTGACTTTGGTCATGCATGTGCCCCGCCTCAGCGTTTACATGGCCGCTTCAAACTGGAGTTTGTATTGCTTTCTGTCACGCTTTTGATAAGTGCTAATGTTTCACGCAGCATCTACAAAGAGCTTCATAAGTAGCTGCATAAAGATATCTCTTTGCATTCGTTGTTTATGAAATGACATGATGACCATGAAGGGAAATTCCAACACTGTTTGATTTTTAGTATTTTCAGCCCTTTTACCCCAAACTGTTTTCTGTGTTTCTTTTAGTTGCAAGCCAAAAATAGTTTCCATCATGGAACGTTTATTCTTTCAGCCTTAAAGAAACCACTGCACATTACCATCTCTTGTCTCTTTTTTAAGATATCAAAAACTATTTTTGTGATTAGAGTCCATCCAAAGTTTTAACATTCCCTGGTTTCATATTTATAATATTAATAAACGTAAAACCTACGTGAGGAAAGCTCAAAATGTATCCAAAAACATTCACATCTTGAATTTGAAAAGTGAAAGATAAGAGTTTCATGTGCATCACCTGCAGATGATTGTGCTACTGAAGACAACCTGGAACCATTTGATCTAATTCTTATTTAAAGAGTGACCTGTTGGGCGATGGGGAAATTGTGTGGGGGTTCGGGTTGAAATAAATTGGACTTATTTTTCAATTTGGCCGAGTGCACAGTGATTTCTTTTTTTCCTATCAAAAAATCAAAAAAGTGCAGCTTTTTCATGATGTCATTTCACATTCAAAGTAATGATGAAGAAATAACATATCTCTCTGTTTTGATAAGTTTAGTTTAATTGTTCGTTATATTTTAGAACAAGTTTGATTGAAGGATATTACAGGCATTACAGTTTCAAATGCTAAGGTAAAACTGAATAGATTTTTTCTTTCTTAAAAATCAAGTTTAGTTTTGTATGTTGGTTTTCAGAGCAGTTTTGGTCACTGTAAAGATTTGCAACAGTTGACCGATCTAAATGTATTATGCATAGTTGTTTGCCAACTGCCTAAAATTGTCTAAGCCCTGCGATCAGCGTTACTAAAATTCAAGTAAACACTGTCCGGCAGTATGTATGCGTTATGATTTAAATTCTGACCTAAACCTATCGGCATCGTCTGAAAAGCCTGCTATCGTTTCAGGTATCGTCTGAATCTGCCCAGAAGGGACTCTGGTTTTGCATCAGTTATTAACTGGCCCTCCCATGGGTTTTTTAAGTTTAAAAGTTAACTCAGCGTTCACCACAGAAAATGTAAATTTCCCCCATTTTTTCCCATTTAAATTCTGGCCTTACCTCTTGAGCAGTTACGCCTAAACTTAAAGAAAATGTAATTTCTAATTGGAGACGTTTTGGAGCATGCTGGACTTTCCAGTGTAAAAAGGGCGCTGATAAGTGCAGCCAAACTTTACTAAGCAATTAGTAAAGTTTCACGTGGATTATTTTTGGCAGTTGAGTGTTTGATGCTAAAGTTGGTACTTTGTTTGTGTAGGGGTGAAGCCGTACGCTTGCACCATGTGTGACAAGAGGTTTTTTCAGCGCTACCACCTGGCGAGACACAGCCTCACTCACATGGGTATGCGTCAGCCAATCTTAACCAAGTCAAAAGATTAGGATGCTGCAACACCTGTATGCTTCATCTAGTGTATCTGTATTTATACACCAATAATAAAAGTGTGATATCAAATAGATGACATCATCATCTCATGTGTTGTCAGGGAATTCTGTAATTGAAAAGAAGAATCATATTGTACCTTTTTTCTGTAAGTAACTTAGGGATTGACATTGGTTATTAACCACAAATATCAATTGTTTCCAGATTGTTACTCACTTAAATGATACAATAGGATAGTTCACAATAATAAATAATACAGATCCTTTTTTTCTCCTGCTGGCAGACACAAAAATAATGATTTTGATGCTCTGCGTTTAGGTGTGAAACCTTATGCGTGCACCATGTGTGACATGAAGTTTTTTCAGCGTTACCACCTGGCGAGACACAGCCTCACTCATACGGGTATGGGTCCGTGCACCGCGCCCATGACACTCACTGTTAGAAATCAACCGGGACATTTTTTATTTCCCTAGCTCACTTCAGACATACGCCTGTACCATTGAAGGGATATGAAGTTAGAACAAGGTCTGTTGTTGTTAGGCATTATTAGTTAAGCTGGAAAACCATTAATCAAATGCTCTTCTGTGTAGTACAACACTACCAGATGGATAAAAGCATTTCAAGGAATTATTTATTTGAAGTGTTTGTCTTTTGCATGAATTGGCAACTGTGTGGTTAATAACCAATAGTGTATATATGAACTCCTGAAATAAGAACTGGAAAGTGAGGCAAAGTAATATAATACTGCTACTTTGCATTTAGGTGTGAAACCTTATGCTTGCACCATGTGCGACAAGAGGTTTTTTCAGCGCTACCACCTGGCGAGACACAGCCTCACTCATTTGGGTATGCGCCCGCACACCTTACCCATCATATCACTGAGATCAGACTGTCATGACTTGATGTTATATAGAGGGTCAGCCATCTAACGTATCAATCACTACTCCAGAGCTATGTTCTGCCTTCCCTACATTATGTGTGTGTAAAAAGTGAATGTGTAAAAGACATGCAACATCATCAGCTCATGTGATGTGTTAAGTTGTGGATTTGAGAATTGGTTCACACATTGTGTAAAAAACATCAATTAATTAAAAAGACATTCAAAAACGTTTTCAATAAGTGGTTAACGACCCATCCATTTTGAATAGATAATCAAAGTATGTTGCCTGATTGATGGATTGTGAACACAAAGAGATACAAAGTCTGAAAATAATACCATGATGCTCTGCGTTTAGGTGTGAAACCTTTTGCTTGCACCATGTGTGACATGAGGTTTGTTCAGCGTTACCACCTGGCGAGACACAGCCTCACTCATACGGGTATGCGTCAGTGCACCTGCCCGACTCACATTTCTAGGCAATTATTAAATCGTCTTTATTGTTTACAGAAAAGTTTCAATACAGATGTCTTATTGAGGTAGCTAAAGTTGTTGTGTAAAACTTTCAAGCAAATTATTTGTGATAAATATCCGTAATCTTTACTCTCAGTAGATTTTGACATTTTGCTTCGAATGATAATAATTGAGGCCTTCTAGAACATGTACTGCCTTTTTATTTCAAATGAAGCAAAAAGGCTGAAAAACAACAGTAATGATACATTTGGATCCATCCTCTGCTTTTAAAACTCTACTGCATGTTTGGTCACAATAGTTCTCAGAAAATAATATCAGCTTATCAGCTTCAATAAACATGATCACTAGTGTCAAAGGGATCAATTGATTTACATTGTTTTCACATAAATGTGCTTTATAAGATATTGGTAAAGCAAAAATACTCAGTTAATTATTAGCATGATTTCAATCATACCTTAGTCAATATCTGTGTGTATCCAGTTACTTTTGATACACACAGATAAAGGCGCTGATTGCAATACAGTTGAAAGAATAAAACAAACTGTTGGTGATTTAGCTCCATTGGTCACTTCAGCTGTCCTTGTGTGAACTATGAGTACTAAGTGAAGAACACTTTAGACTTATCTTTTGGTTTTTGCATGAATATGGTAATGTGTTGTTGAACTCCAATAGCTTAGGTATGTATTCTAAGGAATGGAATTGGAGATAAAGTAAAATAATACTGCTACTCTGCATTTAGGTGTGAAACCTTATGCTTGCACCATGTGCGACAAGAGGTTTTTTCAGCGCTACCACCTGGCGAGACACAGCCTCACTCATTTGGGTATGCGCCCGCACACCTTACCCATATCACTGAGATTAAACACAACATGTTTTATCTGTCAGCTAGTTAGTGTTATTATGTAAAGGTAACTAGTTGTGCATTTTCTCTCACCAAGGATTTCCTGAATTATGTTTGTAAATGCAACATTAAATCAAATCCCTACATGTACCTAAACACAGGACTGTGACATCATCAGCTCATGAGATGTGTTTTAGTTGTGGTTTAAAAATTCAATCAACAGTTTGATGTTTTTGATTTGGCTTGGAGAAAACAAATTCAATTCAACTTCCATTGTTTTTAGGAACATTTCCCATAGCAAGTGAAAAGTGGTTAACAACCCCTCAATTGTAATTATATGTCTACATTTCAACACTGATTGATGGATTGTAAAACAAATTCAAAGTCCTGAAAATAACGTATTGATGCTCTGCATTTAGGTGTGAAACCTTTTGCTTGCACCATGTGTGACATGAGGTTTGTTCAGCGTTACCACCTGGCGAGACACTGCCTCACTCATACGGGTATGGGTCCGTGCACCTGCCCGACTCACATTGTGTTGCCACAGTTTGCTACTCAGTGCTAATATGAGGGATCATTACTGTGCGGTTATTATAGTAGTCAGAACGTGTTTTTTACGTAGGTGTTTGAGTTGGTTTCTGTTAATCGGACGTTCAAATTGCTAGTATCTACTCTTTTCTTCCCATTCCCTATACTTAATGCTATGTTGTATAGCAAAAACCTCATGTTCCTATAGAACCCTCAGCCAATAGTGTTAATGCAATCGGGATACAATATTTGAGATTTTCTTTTTAGATACAGTTCATTGTAGAGAAAACCTGATAGCCTGTATTTGTTAACTAGCAATTTAATTGAGTTTTTACTATGTATACCAGAAATACTGTAGAGGAATTCAGGGACTTTAAAGTGGATGCAAAATATTAAATATATTGCCTTTCAGCAAGAATTCAAAGTTACAGATTCTGACTCGTGAATTCAGAGTCCTATTAAGTCATGGTTTCAATTCTTGGCGTAATTCTTCATTATTAATTAATTAAAGAATAACACAAATGTGTTTTTAGAAAAACAAATCTCCAGCACATTTGTGCTTATATTTTCATTTCTCAAACATTTCTGTAGCCAAAAGCCTGCTCTCGGTACTCAACAAGCATACATCTAAACAAATGCTTATGATGGGTTCTTGGAACCTAAACTTATTTTAATTCTGCCTTTGTGTATTCATGATAGTCGTAATACAAGTCTTCCATTAGATTCATCTTTAAACAGCATTTTGCGGGGATAAAGTTTAAACTTGAATGTAGAGGATGGCTTTAGGAAACTTAACATCCAGTAATAAGAGATTCAAACTCAAAATAGGTGGTAATGATGTAACCATGTTTTTGCAGTTAAGTTGTAGGCATTATAGATTCTAGGTGAGAGAAGATAAAATAGTAATTGTTGCGGTGGCAAGTGAAACATATGTTTATTAAGACAAGCAAACTGTGATTACATTTTATGATTCATACTCCTTTCAGATCTTTGTGTTCTTTTCTATAACACCTACATTATGTTTAAAACTGACTTGACTCTATTCACAAATCAGCTTATAATTGCATGTCTGAACATCTCATTAAACTTAAAAGGAAATGCACATTAGATTAATAAATGATGAGGTATAATCTGTCAGTGTTTTAGTCCTCGTGCTAGCTTCAGCTTGAAAGTTGTATTTGTTGCACTTGTGGGTGGTAGGGCTAATATATTGCTCTGTGTGTGTAGGGGTGAAGCCGTATGCTTGTTCCATGTGTGACATGAGGTTTATTCAGCGTAACCACCTGGAGAGACACTGCCTCACTCATACGGGTATGCGCTCCTTCCCGTTCCCTCCCTACTGAGCGAGGCTCTGCTGCCTCCAACACAACGAGTCACAACAAACTCGAGTTTGGATTGTCAAGTCATTTGATGGGATGTTGAACCAGCCTCAGAATACTTGCCCCAGCTTTTGGGCCACTATGTTGCGTAGATCTAGACCATGAAAACAACAAAATTCCACTTTGATCTACACATAATGAGTTGATGACGAGGCCTTTTTAAAATATACATTTTCAGATGCTGAGACTACACTGTTGAAATTTACCTTTAGGGCGTTTTGCCCCAACTTTTTTATGAGTGTTGGAAATATAGTTTGCAATTAAAGTTTAGTAAGTGAAAAATGCAGCCAGTTTGTTGCTACTGGACGCTAAAATAGATTAACTGACTGTGTATTTGTGTGCAATTTCAGGAGAGAAGCCATTTGCTTGTGACATGTGTGATATGAGGTTTATCCAGCGCTACCACCTTGAGAGACACAAGCGTGTCCATAGTGGGGAGAAGCCTTACCAGTGTGAGCGGTGCCAGCAGGTATGCTCAAGATGTCACCTTAAATGAGTTCATTGGGTCAAATGTTGGATGTATAAAATATAAAGATTTCTTGATGTTATAAAATGCAGTCATGTTGTTTTCTCTTGGTCTCTATACCTATTGAAACAGATTAACCACACATTTACTTTAATAATAACTACTAACTAGTATAATAACTAACTATGTCCATGTTGTCTGTTTTGAAGAACTTTTCACGGACAGACAGGCTGTTGCGGCACCGGCGGTTGTGCCAGGGTCGCGGCGTAGCCAAAGTGGAGAACCAGCCGTGCTGCGAACCGCGCCCGTATGGCCAGGAGCCCCCCCCCGCCCCTCAGACCTGGAGCCCCTGCACCCCCCTCCAGGCCGACTGGCAGTCTGACATTCCACCCTCCCCACATCCACAACCACGCCAGAGAGCGGAGGAGCCACAGGGTTTCTTCTTCTGCGCTGAGTGACGCCACACTCCAGCGCCGACCCTTCTGCAGCTCCAGTCTTGGGATTACTGATGATCGAGGGACATTTGTGTCTTTGCTTTGTTGACTTTTTACTGTGTTTCCTTTCCTCCCCCTGTTTTTTTAAAGACAAGACTTTTCTGTGATGAACAGTGGTCCTGTTTTGTACTTAATCTATTTGGTTTTTGCAAAAAAAAGAAGTTTTTATCGTTGTTCAAATATATCTGCATTTGGTGGTACTCGGGAAGGGCTGTAGGTATTGTTTATCCAGACGTGTTGGCAACAACAAAATGGGATGACGTGGTGCTGAGGAAAAGTATTTGAGCTTCTTTCTGATTTTCATGTGGCCCATTTTGTAAAACACAAGAATCGCCACTTTGGTCGTTTCAATATTAAGACTGAACTTTCCTTCCAGGTAAAGCAAGGAGAGCGCTATGTTTGCACTATGTAGCAAACAGAGTGCTAGAAGCATCGGTCTGAATGTGATCTGAACAATAGGATGTTCCTGACTTTATCAACATGGGAGGTACAGTTTTAATAATGGTTTTGTGTAAATCGAAAATGTTTATTTTAACTTGAGACTAAATTAGGGATGTTTGTGTGTGCACGAAATGGGCCAAAAAACCAGCTGATCATAAGAAATGAGGTCAAACACTCCTCTGCCTCTGTTTCTGAGATATCCTAAGGAAACCTGAGTAACTAAGTGTTTTTTAAAACAAAAGTAATATCAAACCAGGGCTTCCAGGAAGTGGTGAAGAGGTCTGGGTCCCAGGATTATCACCTGTGTGTCTCATGTTCTGTGTGACGTGCTGAGGACTCGGGGAAAGGGCCCATGATGGCCCCCGTATATATTTTCAGCTGTATATATATACATATACACACACAGTATATAAGCAGAGATCCCCAGTACGTACAGGAAGGCCTCTGCTCGATCTGTCTATAGATTCTTGTTCTGAATAGCACAGGTTGGCCACTTGAAGTCCCATTATGTTGTCTGTACAGATACTCTCATGTGAGATCAGCGAGGGTATACAAAATCTTGTGGCCTTAGTGTGTTTTGTTTCTTTTCTTTTGCCTTGTTTCTCAGCTGTTTGTTATTGTGGATCAGATGTATTAACTAAGAAGAGACAGCCAGTCTTCATCATGGTATGTTTTTGTTTTTTAATCCTAAAGCCGCCATGGTTACAGAATGTTGACGGCTTCAGTGGCGCTAAAACAAACTAATGTTTTCGCCTGTCGACCTAGGTTGTCTTTTGATGATTAATGTTTGGATCATTGTTACTGATACACACAGTATGGAAGGAGCCCCCGAGTGTTTGACAGTCCTTGTGAGAAGTCCGTAGAGCTGACCCACTGCAGCGCTCTGGCAGAATCAGCACGTGCTCGACTCTGCTACACACTAACAATTGCCTTTTTTATCCAAATATTATGTGGTTGGTGTGTAATAATGGATGTCTGTCATGTCATTGGGTTTAGCCTTAAGTAAGTGCGGATACACAAAGTAATCATCGTAGTGCTAAATGATATTGTAACAAACAATTTATTTTCACCTATCATGACCTTTGATCGTACTGTGTAAAAGTCTTTGGCGGTCAGACAGCAGAGAGCAGTTAAACAGGAGGGGGGGGGCACTTTGCCGCCTATTGAAGAAGTTTCTCAAACTTGATCCTTTCTGTGACTGATGGGCTAATGTTAGCATCGTCCTAACTGTTCTGTTTAAGCCAGTAATGTCAGTGTGTGTGTGTGTGTGTGGGAGACGGACATGTTAAGTCTTCACAACTGCCAGAGCGACGTCTCAGATTCCAGCTACCTTCAGAAGACAGGATTTTTTTTGTTTTTATTTCAAGGTCCAGATAAGCTTCGGTGAATGTGGAGATGGAATCCCAGAGTGCATTATCTGGTCTCTGGAGGAATAGATGTTTGTTACAATAAGACGAATATCACTGATTTAAGTGGTATTTTACAACAAGTATTAACGGGAACGTTTCTTTCAAGTGGTCAATCATATCAAGGCAAAGTTGTGTGACAAGTTGTGGTGTAAGTGTGTACAGAGATGGGATTTCACATGTTTTGATAAGCAAAGGGGCCAAGTTTGAGAAATGCATTCATTTGCTCTGGAAACACTATTCCAAATCAGTGGAGGAGATACAGCTGGTGCAAGCACATACTCAAATGGCTAAAGGGCAGAACAGTACATAGTTGACATCACTTGTTAATATCTTTTTGTGTCTTTTATTGTTTTTAGTCTCAATCTCATTGTTAAAACGCAATAGAATCCTTGAGTCTCAGATCATTTGTTTATAAGATTGAGGTTTCATTTTTCAGACGGATCCGAGGATTTATTTCTCTGAGATGTTCTCATCACATTTTGATGATTGTTTCAAGGACCTTTTTTTATTCTGATGAAATTGTAAACACTGGAGTGAAAAGGAAAAAGACAAAAAAGAAAGATGGTTATTTTTTTCTTCAGACTGTACTAGATTTTAGGTTTTAGACAAAGCCTATTTCTCCTCAACTTGACACAGAAGGTGGACAGAACATTTTGGATCAGTGCAGTTGGGATCCCAGTATGTTTGATAATTTTGACATTATAGGCAGTAGTACCACAAGAAAAATGTTTTCTTTCTCATATTGAAGTCCCTGGTATTTGTAGTAAATTATATTGATAATGGTATTAGATGAACAACAGCATAACAGTAGCTATCACAGATTAGTTGTTTTCTTTATTAGTCTTGCATGCAGAGTTATGGTCCTCAGTTAAGACAGGATCTTGATATTGATTATTTTGTGTAGGAAAATGAGTGCATAAGAATAACTTCCTAAAAAGATGTTACAATGATTATTGTAAAATGGGCTAACTAATATGTACCCTTGTGATCCAATTAGTTTCAACTATATGAAAATCAGAGGAGAGGCTTCTTACTATTATGCTGAAATAAAATAATTTGTAAAGGACCTTTTGTATGCTTACTGGCTTTGTTGACTTCATTTTGATGTTTTTAGTTTCTAAAAATTAAGTATAAAAGTGGAGACAAATGTTGCATCTTATTTAGACCATCAGGCCAAACAGCACAAGTGTTTTCCAGGGCCTCAACAGGTTGAGGGTTAGATGTACAACTCTATGGAGTTCCCCCTTTGGAGAAAAAAAAAAGTCGGGCCCCCCCTAACACAAATAGTCACGTAATGGGCCAAGTTAACATAAAAGGTCCCATGACATGGTCATTTCTACTGATCATAATTCCATTGTTGAGGTCTACTAGAATAGATTTATATTGTGCAATTTTCCAAACTCACATTGGTTTCTCATACAGCATCTCTGTATAGTATGTGTATTCACTCTGTCCTTAACGCCTTGTTGGAGCTCCTGTCCCCCCCCCCTCTCCCTGTGAGCCCCCTGTGCTCTGATCGGTCAGCTCGCCCACTCTGTTCTGATGAGTCCACCACCGTCACAGCGGAACATCAGTGATGATGTGTTACAATGGCGTTAGCAACCAGAAAATGACAACAGTAATGACAAACAGATGAGAATGCTGCGTGGGGTCTGGGTGCCGTGTTTGCGGGACGTTGCGCGGCTCGCTGCTGCGAGGAGCGGACAGTGTGTTGGGTTCATTTCCTGCTTGCTGCGTGGGATCTGCGAGACAGCGAGACATCGCAAATGGACGCGGGAAGCTGAGGCTGCAGCACCCCCATCAGCGAGGCTCCAATAGCAACCCCCCAAGCGTGTCACAGTTTTGTGTGTGTGTGTGTGTGTGTGTGTGTGTCCCAGGTGGTGACACTGTGGTACCGCCCCCCCGAGGTTATTTACAATGACAATGCTTACATGGTCCTTTTCAGCAGGTACTATATAACTTTTACTTTCTTGGTTTAGCCTGTTTGCATGCTA
>NW_011332984.1:0-14148 GCF_000735185.1 Notothenia coriiceps
TAACTATATTTATGATCCACGTCACGTATTCAGTTTTTGGCGGCATTTTCTTACAGTTTGTCAAAAGGTCTTCTCATCAGGGCTCTATAAATAAATATCTACGGCAGATATGTAATATTTAATGCAGCCGAACCGTGTATTAAAATGCCGTTATGTAATGACTTCCAAAGAGGAAAGCAAGAACACTCGGAATAAAGTATTATTTTATTTTTTTTAAATGTTTTTTTCCCGACTTCATATCGCATAAACACCATATCCCGACATGCATTGCGGCTAAAACAATCGATGTTTTAGCCTATATAAACCTCTGAAAAAAGAAAGGTGTCTCTCAGAATCAAAAGAGAAAAACCTATGGGAAAAACACAAAAGCATTGTACACAATTTAAACCAATAAATGTCGTATAATTAACAAGGATAAACTGATGTTTTTTAGTTGATGAGTACTGCAGATATCACTGTTAAATAATTTGATCATTGGTTTTATTATGAAAACGTCGAGACCGGAAATACTGTTTTCAACCCATAACTTTACATGGAGGCTGCCACATACCTCAAATCATCTTCGTAATATCTATCAAACTATAGATCCTACATATCGACTGGACGTGGATTCGAAAAAGTATAATATACACTTCTCGCTAGAAATGTAATCAAAAAGCGTTTTAATGGCCAAACTATCCTACAATTTAGGATTTTACAGAGAGGGTTATTTGTGAATAAACGACCATCTGTAACGTTAGCATTCAACGGGAGCACTAGAGGGCGAAAACTTTAAAACGTAATTATAGGACGTATTAAGCGCTTGAACAAACGACATATTCGGTCGTAATGAGGGCCTAAACAATCGGCCCATTTGGTCGTATGAGTTGGAGGACTTGTTGATACCTATGGACTGGGGATGAACAAGTAACAGACATAAAACTAACAATGGAATTATAATTAGGAAGTATTGAAGGTCACAGTTAACCCAATTTGGTCACATTTTCTTTGGATTACTTTCCTTTTAATTAATATTTTGTGTCATGTGGCTTATTTTAATAAATAAGGCGCATTATGTGCTCTCATTTTGAAAATAGGTCACTGCCTATTTTTCTTACAAATACCATTATCCAGCTGCCAGCATGATCCCAAGAAGCATTTCTTGCAGTTTAATACCGTTTTTTATTTCAGTTATTTCAACTTAATTTCCAGCTATTTATGAAAGTAGGTACTAGCTAGCAGCTGTGAGGGTGATTTTACCAAATTATTCTGGAAGTGCACTCTGGCCAATTTTCCTTATAATTTTCAAAAGCATTTAGCAACAGATGGGGGCATGAAAGTCTGGCAGTAAGTCTTACCAAAAACAGTGGCATAGCATCTACAAAAATCCATTTTTGCCAGGATACTGAGAGACAAAGCTAATTCAATTTATTCAACTTAAGACTGTCTCCGCCATGAATGTGAAATATCACCTTACAAGAAATATACAAAAATTGGGCAGCTGTATATTGATCACTGAATATACTATTGAAGTTCATGTTTAATTTATCTAAATCGTACATCTTAACTATTAACCTTCAACATTGCACTTGATATTGTGCTTTTCATTTGCAGAAAAAGTAACCATGTTCTACATATTTCACTATTCACGCTCTGATTCTTTCTGATACGATCTGATGCAATGAAACAACGTTCATTTCATTTCATTTCAGACCTTTATTTATCCAGGTGTATCCCTTGAGATCATTGATCTCCTTTTCAAGGGAGACCTGCTCAAGTAGGTTCCACATGAAACATAAAAACATAAAACAACAGAACAACAAAAAGGACATCATACAGCATCATTACAGGGATTACGATGTGCAATAACTATCCACATGAACAGGTACCAACAGCATCCGATTGAGTAGCGTCCAACCGAGTTTTAAAAACATTTAGTGGCACCAGATTGCTCAGTTTCCATTAAATTTGCAGACTATTCCAAGACAGAGGAGCTGCGCATCTAAAAGACAGCCCTAGCAGTTGGCATATTTAATAAAAACACAGCATGCGATCTCAGTAGCCACTTACAATTCGCCGTGAGATCAGGGAGCAGATGTAGGATGGAAGTTTCCCTAACATGGCTTTGTATACAAATTTACCAGTGACTGAGCCTCCGTACAGTTAGTGAAGGCAAACCTTCCATTGTATACAGGGTACAGTGATGGGTTAATAAATCACATTGCAGCAGCAAAGTACATCAAAGAAAATGGAATATAAATCATTTACTAAATGAAGGTTATGAAACATACTCAACAATCCTGACAGACAATATTAAGGAAGAGCTATATGATTAAAAAAGTCGCCAAAGCAGAATAATATGTTCAGGCAGCAGCAATACATAAGAGGCTTTAACCCACATAACAATGAAAGAAATAACAGATCAGAAGAAAAAGACAATATGGGCAGATTTCCCTTGGGCTGAATACCTGTGCTGAGATAAACTCTACACCACTCGGCTGGAAGGCTGTTACCGTTAAACAGCAGCAGGAAGAGTTGAGATTAACATTGCAAGGGAGTGATGGACTTTCACTGCTGCTGTGAAAAAAGCTCAAGCAAGGGGAGCTGAGGCTGCTATCTGTGAGATGGATGAACCAAAAATGCAGAAGCATAACTCAGCTCAAAACAACATTCTCTCTGATGTTACAGACGACCCGCAACTCTGCTGAATGCTCAACAAAGTGAGTTTAAATGTCACCGTCTCTCGCTTTCTTCTGCCCCCTGCATGGCTAAACACACTTGAGCCAGCCAGTTGACCGTGATGTCATTAAAGCTCACTCGTGGGGGGGCACCTTCAGGTGGTCGCTCTGCTTACAAGCGCAACATCAACAGAATAGGCTGGGAACAAAAATCCTATCCTGGTATGGATACAAATGTTTTATCATGGTATGATACAGCCCGTTTTCTGAAATGTCAATGAAAAAAGTATATGAACTAACTACATGGTAAAGCCTATTGTTGTATACTCCTACAAATGAAAAATATAAATGAATCTTTACTCATTATATTCCAAAAAGAACCAGCCTGAGCCTTGTTTGAGATGCTCTTTGGATATGAATAGATGTGGAGGCAAGAATCACAAGAAAACTTCAAGGCACTCTTTTTAAATGTTTGAAATGTCTCTATTTCATGGTTAGACATACAAACTAATTTGTACTTTGGCATCAAGCCTTCTTCTGGGTACAAAAACACTTGTCCTGAGACACTGTGTATAATCAAATCTTAACAAAAGCAAACCTTGAGCGTGGCTTACCTTGTTATGTGTCACTCGTAGACGTATACCTATCTGCCATAACATCACAGTAAGGTTTAGGCCACCAAACCACTTAGTTAAAAATAAATCATGATTTATTTTCAAAGAATGTAAGGCTATTATGTTATGTGGCTCAATTCTAGTTTAATTACCTTGTTATAAAACTCTCGTTTTCACACGGTCCCCTGTGTGAAAATCCTGTGATCTTTTCTCATGATTGTGTCATGATATATGATTTAGACTAGCATGTACAAAATGTACAAGATACAGTATGTTCATCCTATAATAGTTCTGCCTTGCAGCTACAAGATTGTATGCAATTAGAGAGAACCATGCTATACTTTCCTCACTTATGGATGCAAATAATGTGGGATCATGAAGATTTGCAACAATCGAACAGGTAGAAAAGGACTGGCAATGTGCAAATGCATATGAAAATTAAACTACTTACTTACAGAATCAGAACATGGCAATATGTATACATTTGCATGAAAGGGGACTTCCAAGCAAGCAATGCTGCGTATGTTAACTCACTGTAGGAAAAACATAATCGTTGGAATTGATGATCACAATGTCTGACATTAAATGTGGCTGGCTGAATGCAAAACTGCAAATGCTCTGTGGGACTGTGCCAAATCTGTACTTTTTATTGTTTTGTGGATGACGGGATGTTCAACAGAAGCCCTGAGTTTCCTGTCAAATTTTTGACATCTGTTAGATCCCTGATGGTTTCTAGCTTTAAATGAAAGGGCCGCTGGCACTGGCAATTTTCCCTTGCTCTGCAACTCAGACAGTCACAGTGCTATTTTATCAGTTTGAGACATTCATGAAATGTTCAACTTCTACTGGGTACATTTTGTTTATTTCTTTTCTTTTGAGAACAATGTTTCATTCCGTACTTAACTAGTTCAATAGCGGCATGGGTATGAACATATACAGCCTATTTCTTGGTGAGTTTAATAAAAAGCAGCTGGGGGAGGTGAGAAAAGCTTGAAGAAAACTTTTATTTATTTTTAAACACACCACAGATAAACTAAAGTATTGAATCCAAATCAGTCTGGAAACGAACTCTCCACACACAGCTTGCAAAATCAAAATGTCAAATCTACAGGTGTGCAGGCGGGATATGTATGTAACCTTTCACAGAGTGTTGAAAGAATAACAACCCTATAGGAATGGGTTTTGTCAATTTGCTGCTCGTTTTTCATTTACTTGAACTACTGTGGGGTTCACTGATAAAAAAAGTATCATTTTCAAAGGGTGCGCAAGGTGAATTGTATAGCATCAGTGGTGAAACAGAGTATCCAGCGTGTAGGAGGCATGAGTCAGCAGTCTATTGAACGGAAGCGGCAATAAAGAAGAACAAAACAAGGTTAGTATAAGCAGCTGTAATGTTGTAGCCCAATAAAGCAGTGATTGGCATTCTTGCACACATGCATCTTCTCCATAAGTATGGCATGTCATATTATAAATACAGGCATAATAACCAGAAGGACATTGGCTGTGAGACTATCTCGGTTGCATTGTCAGTATTTACATTTGTTTACTGTCCTCATTTGGATCCGCCTGTGCCTTCATGTGTACTTCACGTACCTGTGTATCCATTATCTGTTCTCACATCTCTTTCTACTTGTGATTTTTTGTCACTGTGAACATCACAGTTTTTGTAAGCTACATCATGCAAGATTCATATCTGAATGAAAAATGACACAGTCTCCAGATCAAATGCTCCAAAGGAACTGTTCATTTTGTTGTAATATAAGGCCAGAAGACTGAGGCCACCCTGGACAGAATGTGTCAAGAAAGAACCACAGATGTTCCATGTTTCTTTAAAATTCTCATTTCCTGGGTCCTGTTTCATCTCAAGTATTTCTGTCTTTATTGCAGTCATTTCTGCGGTGTGGCACATCCCTAGAAAGAAATCTAATTAGATACTCAACCTGAAAGAGACCAGATCCAGTGAAAAATATGTTTTTGTAATGAGTTGCTTTCATGTCTTCAGGTTCCACCAAGACTTTCCAAAAAAAGAAGATTGCCTTTAGAAATAACAGCGGAGGTGTACTGATCTATTTTAATTCCCTCTCGGTTAAGTTGAACACCGATTTCAATACTTCTTTTGGTATGAAAATCATAAAATGGCTTCAATAGCATATCTGATGATAATGTTGTCCGGTACTGTGCATAATGATTTGCTGCCTACTGAAATCCAATCTATAAAGAACTCACCTTTTCTTCTGTGCACTTAGTAAGGGAAAAGAGGTATAATTTACAAAATTGCACAATAATCAAGGCTTGATGGCTGGAAATGGTTGCTTTAAAGTTATTTTCATTAACACTGCAATAATATAGCATTTTTTCCATCTCGCGTTCCGTCACTAGTAATCAATATCTCTAATGCTTATCATCATTTGTCACATGTTTATTATAAGTGTTACATACTTCCTTTCCATTCCTTTCCATTGATGTATCCACTGATATTAAATTACAATTTTAAGAGATATTTTATGTTTCCCCGCTTTAGTAATCTCTGCTGGCAGTAATTGCCCAAAGCATATTTGATGTAATAGAAAATAGTCTCAATATGCTAAATTACACTCTGGATGTTTGGGAAAAGAGGTAAGGTACTGTAAACTTAGAGAACAACTGAAAAAAGATACAGCAGAAGAAAATAAAGTTTTGTGTCTCATTTCTTTACCTTGACTTAAATTAAACTCACTGCTAGCAATAATCTGTGTTTATTGCTGTTGAGGTGCTTTCAGAACCACTTTAATTATAAATGGCATTTATTTGATTTAGTAGAGCTTTCAATATTTGATAAAAGGATTCCTCAGGCAATCATTTGAGACATATCCCTTTGATAAGGCAAACTTGTTTGAAAACAGTTTTACATTTGACAGACTGGCATATAGAGCAACATAACAATCGGGAGTCATGTTTCTGACAACCAAATGAAAATGTCTAATAATCACTCTGTTTCGTTTTCAATATAGATTGGATTTGAAAAAAGTCACCATGTCATCACTATAAATTGTGGACCTACCTTAAAGGTCCCCTATTATACTGTTTTTCATCAATATATTACAGGTCTCAGATATATACAAACATGTCTTTGACGTGTTTGGCTCCAAATACCAAACAGGTCGTGCATTGTAGCATCCCATAATCCCCTCTGTTTCAGCCCTGTTTCAAAAGTGCTGATTCTCATTCTCATGCTCTAGGAGGAGATTCAGGTGATAAGTTGGGAGGGGTAGCCTTGGTTGCCGATTGGCTAATGATTAGAAAAGCCAAAAAATCGTTATGACATCATAAAGTGGCCAAAATCTGATCAGCTCATTTTCAGACAGGTTTTTATATAAATGAATCAGGACAGAAAGAGAGCGAATCTTTTTTCCTGAAACTTTCACAATCTCTTTACACAGAGGGGACACAGTCATGTTTATGTACAAAATACATGAAAAAGAGACTAAAATGTTACTATTAACTTTTATGAACTGAAAACACACTTTGAACGTCAGAATTGACATAACGCTGTTGTAAGGACTTATCAATCAAATCAAATCAAGTTTTATTTATATAGCACATTTATAAACGATTTTTGTTCGAGCCAAAGTGCTGTACATATAATAAAAATAGCCTACAGTAGAGACACTTTACAGCTAATACAACAGCACAGATCAAAAGGTAGCTTCTTTCTACTATGTACGCTGCTTTATCATCTATTTTGCTCTAAATGGGACCATCATTGACAAATTCCCATCATGCTGTTTTGAAGAATAATTCAAACCAGCAAATGAGACCTAAACTTAACAAAACAATCTGTGAGATGTGGGGTCATTTTCTCATAGACTTCGATACAATCTGAATTGTAGTTTCACCCCTCTGCTGGCTGTTAAAGAGAATGCAAGTTTAAAGCAATTCCACATTGGCTTCCTTCTTAATACCCAGAGGTTGGTCTCACTGCTAGGTGCTCGCTATGACCAGCTTGTCGTTAACTGTGTGACTCCCTCTCTCTCTCGTGATGCTGACCAGGTAGTTGTATAATGGGTATTACATTATTTACACTACATCTATATTCTTAGGAGTTTATTGTGGTTCCTGGTATCATATATAGGTATCACATTTGCCCCCATATACTGTTGACTTCTAGTGTTGGCTTGTAAACACATTTGATGATTACGTAGCAGGTAGAACACAGATACAAGTTACCACATAAGAATTGTATCCAAATAGTTCAAGATGTTTTTAAGGTATGACATGAAAACCGAAAATTGTTGCAATTGCCGTCGGTCTCCCCTACGGTATGTTTTTTGATGAAAAATAGCTGCCTGCTGTGTCTGGAAACATGGTGAGGATGAATGAAAACAGAAACGTTGCGGGCTACAATACAATAAGGAGAGAGATGCTAGAAAGCTAAGAGGAACTGAGAAGTGGGGTCATGATTTTGTGGGATTTGATACTTCAAGTTACCCCATTTCAATACCTATTAATCCATGTTGATGTATAGCTATATTTATTATAGCAGATACAACCAACCTAACAATATATAATATGATACCTACTATCCTTCACACATAGAAGGAACACATGTTAAGCAGGGTGTTTGTAGCCCAGGGTTTAAACAACTGTGAGTTCCATCTCCAGAATATGAATAGGTTCATAGAAAACATTATTTTTATTCAGAAACATTGCCTCTGGTTGAAAGACAGGATTAGTAACACTGTGGTTGGTCTCCTCTGAGTATATGCTTAATAATCAATCACACACTCAATTGGTCACAATAAGCGTTGGTCTATTTACTTCAGAAATGAGTATCTGGTCTTTTTAGCTGCTCTGCACTCCAACTATTGATCAGATGTCCATCTATTCATCATCGATCTCACACACACACACACACACACACACACACACACACACACACACACACACACACACACACACACACACACACACACACACACACACACACACACACACAGACATACAAACTCTCTCTCACACAACACTCAGCCCCTGTTTGCCCATTAAACTGGAATCCATTAAAACAATTATCCCCCTTTAAATGCTATTACCAAAATATGAAGTACAGACTAAATGGAGGACAGTTTTTTACTATGTTAAACAACATTTTAAGAATATCTGATAGGCGTTCTGACTCCTACACTCTTAGTATTGATGAGTTATCTATCTGATAAGCTTCTAACTCTTGTTCACACACACACACACACACACACACACACACACACACACAACCATCTGAGGTAAAAAAAAAAAAGAATAATCAGTTCCTTAATAACATTGAATTTAAGTTTGTATTACCTTATGATTTATTCCATCTAATTCTTTATTTCCACCATAATTTCGCAGGAAAAGAGCAGGTAAAAAAAGCATAATCTTCAAACATTTTTCTTTAAATCCATCCTTTGAGGGTATTTATTGTCCATGTACAATGTTCATTTTACTTTCCCTTGAGCAAGAGGAAGTTATCAGGATGCCTAATAAGTCAATCCCATGGCCCCTATTAGAACTGAGCTTCAGTCTGATCAACTGCTGAACTGTATCCTTTAAAAGCAGCCTTGTGTGTTTCTGTCCACGTCTCCACAGTGCCCTCCTCAGGGCTCCATAACACGGCTCTTAATGCTACATGCTGTAACAATTCTGGACATGGAGTTCTGCTGTCTATAGTGCAGACAGCCTTCAAAATATCAGTCGTCATTATTGCTTTGACCAGACCCATATTGATGTTAGCCGAGTATACAGACTGGCAGTTTGCTCAACATGCTGCAAACGTAGCAGCTCTTGTTTGTTTTTGTACTGCCTCAGGATTTTCAACACCACCACCACTTGTTTTTGTGCTGCTCAAAAGTATCCATGGGGAGTTAAATGCTGCTAAGTGTATTTGTGTATGCCTGTGTTCCACTACTAGTAATCAGAAAACGTTGAAGTCTGTGCAGCCATGTTATGCAGACTGAATTTTATCATTAAACAGCTTACAATTTAACTTCAGAGCTTGACTTGTTCTTTTCCTTTGTTGTGTTGTGTTTTGTTACCTTAGATCAGTGTTTCTCAAAGTGGGGGGCGCAGAGGCATGACAAGGGGGGCGCGAGGAAAAATGGTTTTGAAAAAAAACACATAATTTAAAAACTATTGATTCGAAAATAATATGATACAGTTCAAGTACGTCTGGGTCTCTGTGTTTCATTCAAGCTCGGCTCTGTGTGTGTGTGGAACGAGCCATTTTGTGTGCGTGCGCGAGCGAGAGAGAGAGAGAGAGCGCACCGGTACCAGAGATCGTTGTTGTTAGCTTCTGGTGCTAGCGAGCTAGTGGCCGGGTCTCAAACGGTTACCAAACCGTTTGAGACCCGGCCACTAGCTCGCTAGCACCAGAAGCTAACAACAACGATCTCTGGTACCGGTGCGCTCTCTCTCTCTCTCTCGCTCGCGCACGCNTGTCTTGTCCATCACCACAGCACGGAATCAAAACACTTCCTTCCAGACTCCATCGTTTTTGTCCCCCAAAACCCCATGGTGGTTAGGAGGATGGTCACGTCCAACGCAGGCAAAACAGATGCTGGCTGTTAGCAGTTTTTTTTTACGGCCGATATCAGGGTGACAAACTCTAAGCCGGGAGGGGTCTTTTATGGACCACCAGGACTCACAAATGGGAAATCTATAGGGACAGGGAGGGGCTTGCCTTGTTCAACAGATATAGCCCTGATGGTCCACTTCCAAAAATACACAATATCTATCAGGGCATGCTTGCACCACCACTCACATTTTGGGATATTACTGTATTACGCAGGGCAGCTTACTCTGGCTGACTGTGTTAATTGATGTGTAGACAAGGCAAATGAATTACAAAAAAATTGCGTATTTTAAACGCCGCGGCAGGTTTATTTTTTAGCTCGGCGGTTTTTAAAAGCCCGGGTTTCTGTGGTTTACATTCTTGCCCCAAGTTGCTTTATGCAGGAATCACTGGAGGAGCTAACATTTGGATAGCAATTCTTCTGATTCAAATTTTAGAGGAGAGGGGATACCCAGCGACGGCATGCTGGTTTGGGCATCGTCACGTCATGGGGCCAGGGAGGAAGCTGGCACAATGGTGTGGGTGTGTGGTGGGTGGTTGGTGTTGCCGGTGTGCGGTGGTGCGTGTGTGTGCCGTGTGTGTGGTGTGGTGTGTGGTGTGTGTGTGTGTGTTGCCTGTGGGTGTGGTGTGTGTGTGTGTGGTGTGTTCTCCATGGAGACATCAACAAGCAGCTCCCCCGCACACAACATTAGGCCTTCAATATGTTGGGGCACTGGAGTTCCTTCTTGCCACACACACTACACACTCACACACACTTGGGAGTTTATCTGACATGGTAGGGCATGCCAGTCTGAATGGGGGAGAGACCGTGTCTCTTTGCCAGTCGAGCATGCTTCGGTACCAGTTGGTCTCCATCTCTCTGATCAGCACTGCCCTTGTGCCTCTTCTGCGCCCCCACTCGGAGGCGAGGACCCTCGCTTTGCACCTGGGATTGCTGCGGTGGGCTTTTGGTCCCGCTGAGCGAGGCCACCGAGTGTTTGCGGTGCGGCTGGTGTGGCTGGTGTCCCCCGCCCAGACCCCCCCCGCTGCTCCGGGTGGCAGCAAGCATGGCCCCGCGGAGCGCCCCCTCCCCTCAAGGGGCAGAGTTCAGGGAGGAAGGTGAAGAAGAGGAGGAGCTGCAGACCTCCAGGTCCTTCTTTGGGACAGATCGGTCCAGAGGGTGATGCAAAGCTGAGGAGAGCTTTTTATGTCCTGCTGTCACACTCTAGTCTCTCTACTTTCTGACCATCTTCAAAGTCTCTGCATCTGCTTTTGTTTTCAAGTCTCTTTCTTTCTGTCTGTCTGTGTCTGTCTGTGTCTGTCTGTGTGCTCACTGTGCTCTCTAGTCTCTTATAGTCTTATCCAGCCTGAAACAGGATCCAGGTTTCCTCGTCTCGTCACCACCAGGCCTGGCCTAAAAGGAGGGAGCGAAACATGCCAGGGTGTCAACAAGGCTTACACACATACACACAAACACACACACACACACACACACACACACACACACACACACACACACACACACACACACACAGACACACACACACACACACACACACAGAGACACACACACACACACACACAAACACACACACACACACACACACACACACACACACACACACACACAGAGACACACACACACACAAACACACACAGAGACACACACACACACACAAACACACACAGAGACACACACACATAGACACTTATAGTTTATTTTTACCTAGATTGAACTATGTTTCCCCCCCTTCAATAACCCTGAACAATTCTCCCAACTTCATTCACTGCATTAACATTTTAATTGAACCCTTCAATAGTGTCTGTATCCTGTAGGATACACACATTTGACAGGCTGTCTCCATGTGTAACATGGGTGTAATAACAGTGTAATTACAGTACAATATGGGTATGAAAAGGGGCATAATAGGGTTGTAATAATGGAGTATTACGGGTGTAATAACAGAGTTATTGGGTTTATTGTATGTAACATGTATATGTGAATGCATGAATAGTTGTAAACCTCTAAGTGCCAAAACAATATTAAAGGGGCCCTATTCTGCGTTTCCCCTTTCCTGTAGTGTGTTATAGTGTTTTGTGTGTATGTAAATGGTCTGCAAAGGCTTGAACCCCAAATACCTTTTTGAACATTAAAGCATGTAAACATGTCATAGTTGTGGCACAAAATACAAATTTGAAAATGAGCATTTTAGGAGGGCACACATTCAATCCACAAAGTGAAGGTATTATAGAGAAGGTAAAATAATAAATACTCAGTATTTGAATGCAGGGTTAGGCAGGAAACTGTGGAAATTGTTTGCAGCAGTGCTATTAACGAGTATTAAACAACATGCACACTGGCTCGCACACATTGTCTCTTTATCTGCAGGGTTGGTTTTCAGCGACAGCTCTATATTTACTCTCCACCTGAACCTTCTCGCAGTCTTGGAGTCTTAACACCATTCCTCGTGACATAAGACTCCAGGCTGAGAAACATAAAGTGACACCTTTTCCTGGAATAACAACACACATATTCATCAGACCTTTGACCATATTCATTTAGAAGGACAGCACAGCAGGTTTGCTTCAACTTGTATTTTGATGTAAATGCTTGTGTCCAGTTTGTGTTTACTCTGTTTCCATTTATGTTTGTTCTGCTGTAAGTTCAAAGATCAAACACACACACACACACACACACACACACACACACACACACACACACACACACACACACACACACACACACACACACACACACACACACACACCAGAAAGCCTTTAAGGATTCCCTCCTGACAACTTTTAAACAAACTTTCTGACCAAAGATGTGTTTCGCTGAGGAAAAGAGGACATACAGTATGATGCTCATGTTCAGGTTCATATTAGTATTTTGTGTCTCTACTGTGACATGTCTCCATGCTTTAATGTTCAAAAAGCTCTTTATTTTTATAAAGAGCTCCTCTTTTCCCCCTCTGTCTGAAGGCCTAATGTTTGTTAGCAACACCTGTAGACACTGGATTTAAAATGTCAGGCTACGGCTTCATCCTGACCATCAAGATAATTTGCTGCTCATTGTTCCTGCCTCATCTGCTGAGCGGGAAAAGATCCTGGAGAGTCAACAACATGTTTGTCTTGTTAACAGAGAGAGAATGGAAAACTTGGAAAAGAAGAAACGGTGTCAAGAATATGTTAACGTTTCTGATCAGTGCATCCAAGTATTTCTGATGCTGATTCTGAAATCTAGACCAAAAAAGAAACCTCAGTTACCGTTGCTACACATTTTAGCTAAGTAATTTATAGGTGTCCATTAAAAGTCTTCTTATTTCAAGTGTGGATCCTCCTGAAATCCAAGCAGATAGCCTGAGGTTGGTGTCCCCAGAGGTCAAGTGGAGAGATGAGCAATGAAGTGTCAGTGTTGAATTATTCAGCCGGGTAATGGGACCCTGATCGCCTGAGGAGAAAGGCTGGGGTCACAGCTGACTGTACAAAGTCAATAAATCCATCAAGTCTTATTTACATGTTGCAATATCACAAATTACACAATTCTCTCAGTGTTCTTTAATTTATGTAAAGGTAAACAACCTCTGCCCTCAAAGGCCCGGACACACCAACCCGATTTTGGCCGTCGATAGATGTCTGGCCGTCGATGAGCGTCCGGTCGCCCTACTCAGATTGGTGTGTCCCGCGCCGTCGTGTCTTTTCGGCCGTGCCGACACCTTCCGCCACCGATTCGACATGTCGACCAAATAAATCACTCTGATTGGCTGTTCAGCTAGCGAATCAGTGCATTAGAAGCGAAACGAAAGTGAGGGACCCAAACAAACTATTAAGAAGGCAAATCTGAGATTTCATTTAACTCCAGCTCTCGACACAGGTTGGGGAAAGCCCCGTGAGCTTCTCGCTGTAGAGTGAACATGGAACGCACGCTATTTTTTGTTTATATCACGCAGTCTGTTCTTCTTCTCTCGGTTATCACGCAGTCTGTCTTCCGGTTGTTGCCTCTTTTAAATGACGAATACACACTACCGCCGCCTGCTGGTAAGGAGAGTTATTGCCACTCACGCATGCGCAGTTTTTACTTGGCCGTCGGCTGAAGTCTTTGCGGTGTGTTCCAGTGCGACTGTTGGCCAACGCGGCCCAATTGTGCTGGAAAAAAAAAAAAACCGACGGCGCGACCTTTGTCAGCACTCATTCAAAAAATCTTTGCAAAAATAGACGTAAAACTTGGCTAACCAAATCTACCCGTTATTTAGCCCGGCCCAACCGTTCAACCTTTGCTGACAAACACAGAAAAAAAAAAAAAACGGAATCGCAA